>NW_023648359.1:5000-6849 GCF_015228065.2 Penaeus monodon | reverse complement strand
GGCCCCAAAAAAACACGGAAAGGTGGCCGGAAAAAATTTTTGGGGTTTAAATTAATTATTTAATTTTATATATATATATTTTTTAATCATTTAATTTTTTTTATTTCAAAATATATATATATTTATATAAAAAATTTTAAAATTTATTTTATTTATATATATATTTAATTTTTATATATAAAATTATTTATATTTATATTTTGGTGTGTGTGCGTGTTTTTTGGGTGTTGTGGGGGTGTGTGTGTGTGGTGTTGTGTTGTGTGTGTTTGGTGTGTGTGTGTTGGTGTGTTGTGTGGGTGTGTTTGTGTGTTGTGTGTCTGTTTTATTTTTTTTTTTTCCTTATTAATTTAATATTTGTATTTTTATTATTTTATATATATATTATTATTTTGGGGCCGCGGGGGCCGGGGTTTAGAGGGGCGGCTAAAGACTGTCACGGGGGCAATCTGGTTGAAGGTTCATCACGACCCCGCGTTTTTTCCCCCTGGGAAAGGAAAACTTCCCTCGTTGCCTCCTCCCATGGGTGCCCAGACCAACATGGGGGTAAATAGGATGGGACTCGAAAAAAAACACGGGGCAAAAGGCAAGGGCAAACCACCCTCTAAATTGCTAAAAAAAATCAGGGAACCCCCCTGATTAAGGCCGCGGTGGCCGAATGATTAAAGCGTCGGTCAAGCGTCACGAGGGAAATCTGATTCGGGGGTTCGAGTCCCCGACCCCGGGGTTTTTCCCCTTGGGCAAGGGAAAATTTAAACTTGTTGCTCCTCCACTGGGTGGCCACCGACCAAGTCATGTGGTCCCCACCCGGTAAAAAAAGAGAGAATGTTTCCTAAAAAAGGGTACCCCCGGCGCTCTCCGGGGAAAGGGCCGGGGACCCTACCACTTCTCCCTCCAAAGCATCACAACAGAAACTCAATTAGTATCATGCTGTGACACGGGGGCCGACATAAACAACCCTTTTAAAAGAAAAGAAGAAATATTTTGTTTATATATTTTTATATATATATTTATATATATAAAATATATATATAATATATATAAAATTTTGTGTGTGTGTTTGGTTTTGTGGTGTGTGTGTGGTGTGTGTATTGTGTTGTGGTGTGTTTATATATAAAATATAAATGCCTGTCGGTGCATTTTAAATAACTTTTATCTGAGCACAGTTTTCTGTTTAATTACACCGCGAGGACTTCATATAGGTTTAGACTACCTCCCGAAAAAATACCATGTCTCGGGGGATACATAGATGGAAAAAATTTTTTCTGCCCATTTTTCCCAATCAACAAATTGCATGTTTTGTACTCCGTGCGAAGATTTTCAACAAGTGTAAGTGAAATCAGCGCAATACCTCTGTCTTTTCCTTTATTTCATCCCGGGAAAATAAACTAATTGAATATAAAGAATGGAATAAGAAATTATACAAAAATGTTTCAACTTTAAAAAAGCTTTTCCATTGTATAAGGGCAGGTCAAAACACTGTCGTGATTAAAAACCACTACACTCATTGCAGAATTAAAAAACGCACACCCCTTAAACGCAGCCAAAAACGACACACACACACTATATTACTACTATATACTACTGCTGTGCTGCTGCGCTACTACTACTACTACATACTATATATACTATATACTACTATCTATACTACTACTACTACTAAATATACTATAATTCTACTACTACTACTACTAGTACTATCTTTACTACTATACACTACTACTCTACTCTACTAATTACTACTGTCGAAATAATAATAAAGTATAAAGCTTGTGTATCTTATCCCCCATACATTTTTTAAAAGGAAAATGTCCAAAAGAAAGGTAAAAAGGAGGAAAAACAGAGAAATGAA
>NW_023648357.1:5000-6849 GCF_015228065.2 Penaeus monodon | reverse complement strand
TAAAATATATAAAAAATAAAAAAATAAATATATATATAAAAAATATATAAATAAAATAATATAAATTAATATTTTTTATATAAATTTTTTTTTTTTTTTTGGGTTAAAAAAAAAAAAAAAAAAAAATATTAAAAATAAAAAATAAAAAAAAAAAAAAAAAGTATATTTTTTTTTTTTTTTTTTTTTTTTTTTTTTTTTTTTTTTTTTTTTTTTTTTTTTTTTTTTTTTTTTTTTTTTTTTTAAAAAAAAAAAAAAAAAAAAAAAAAAAAATATATAATAAATTATATATATAAAAAAAAAAAAAAATTTTTAAATAATTAAATATTGGTAAAAAATATATAAAAATAAAATTTTATATATAATAATTAAAATATATTAAAATTATTTAAATATTTATATAAAATTTTTAATATTATTAAAAAAATATATATGTATCAAAAAATTAATTAATATAAATAAAAATTAAAATATATATTTATATGATTTTAATATATAGTAATAAAAAGAAATAAAATAATATAATAATATATAATTTTTTTAATATATAAATTATATATAATATATATAAATAAAAAATAAATATATAAAATAATATATATTATATATATAATAGATTATATATATAATATATAATATAATATAAAATATATATAATATTATTTTATATTTTATATAATTATATATATATATTATATATAAATAATATTTTTAAAAAATTATATATTATATATAAAATTTATATATATAAATAATATATATAATATTTTTTTAATAAAAGTATAATTATATATAATATAATTTTTAATATATATTATATATAATATAATATATATAATATATATAATATATATATATATATATTTATATTTAAAAATTTTATATATATATATATTAAAATTTTTTATATAATATATATATATATATAATATTATATATAAAATATATATATATATATAATATATATTATATTATATATATATATTTTATATATATATATTATATATTAATAAAATTTTAAATAATATATTTTATATATATTTTTTAATATTATATTAATATTATATAAAATAAAAATATATAATATAAATTTTATATATATATATATATATATATATAATATATATATATATTATTATTTTTTTGTTGTGTGTGTGTGTGTGGTGTGTGGTGTGGTGTGTGTGTGTGGTGTGTGTTGGTGTGGTGTGTTTGTGTGTGTGGGTGTGTGTGTGGGTGTGTGTATGTAAATATTTATTTTTAAATTATATATATATATATATTATATATAATTATATTTTATATATATTTTATATGGTGTGTGTTGGGGTTATATATGTTTATGAATATTGTATTATATAAATATTATAATATTAATTTATATAATAATATATTTTTTATATATATTAGTATAAATATATTTATAATATATATTTAATTATATAATATTATATTAAATTATTTTAATTTTACACAACAACCACACACAAAAACACACACCACACACACACAACACACACACACACACAACAACACACCAATATATATATGTTAATATATATATATATATATATTTTAAATATATAATAAAAATTTTATATATATTATTATATATATTATTATAAATATATAATACACATATATATTGTGTGTGTGTAAATTTGCGAAATTTAAAAAAATGAGAATTTTGACTCCAGTAACAAAAGTGTAAAACAGATTTCTGCTATTCAACCGTATATTTATATTTTACATTATTCATGCATTTTTTTACAGAAGTATTTACAAAACATATATAAAGTCTCTTATGATAGCATCCCCAACTCCACTCCATATAAAAGGCAGTAGGGCTTGGCTT
>NW_023648357.1:0-2500 GCF_015228065.2 Penaeus monodon | reverse complement strand
AGAGAGAGAGAGAGACAGAGAGAGATAGAGAGAGAGAGAGAGAGAGAGAGAGACGTGTGCACGTGTATGATCACTACGAGTATTGAATAAGAGCATGTATGTATTATGAAAGACAGACGTGCATTTGCACCGAAAGTCAAGACTCTCAGAAGCTTTAACGAAAGTAAGTGATAACAACATCAACGCCTTTTAAAGCATGGTACTGTAATATTTCAAAGTATGTTAAAAGCATTTCTCCGTACAGAGTAACGCACAAATATTTTAGCCTGAAGAAAAATAAAGCATAACGTCGCCTTTTAGCCAAAGTCCATGAAAGTTTGCCGAGTGATTTACATACAGTGGAAGTACTTAAAAGCATAAAACCTTCAACGGTTGTTGTTCATAGAAAAAAAATATATATATAGAAACAAGTCTTCAGTATTTCATTTCATGTTGCAATAATACTCCAAATGATATAATTTTTTGTTCTCATTCTAACTCGAGAAGTGCAGTTCTAGGAATCTCCAGCTGATAAGGGGGACAATTTTTTTTTTAATGTGCAGAGGATCCCTTTTGTTGCAAGACAAAAAATTAGAGCGAGATGAGACAGAAAGAAGACCTTTTGAGTCACGTAGCAACTCGGGCTCGCAAACTTTTTATTGGTTCGGAGAAAAAAGGGGAAAAAAAGGAAAAAAAAAAAAAAAAAAAAAAAAGAGGAAAGAAAGGAGATAAAAAAAAATTTCGCGTTTCACTGAAAGGGATGTCAGCACTCTGGATGCACCTTGCAACTCGCCCCAGGCCGTGGCAGTCATGTGTGTGATATTGGTGAAATGAACGGTTGTGTGTCGTTGAAGGGGAAAAGACACTGTTCAGCCGGATTTTTCCCCTTTATTTCTTTCCTTGCTTTTTACTCTCTCTTTCTCTGTCTGCTTTTCTTCCTTGTCGTTTTACACGCCTTTTCTTAATTTCTTCCTCTTACTTTTTTTTCTTTTTTTTACAAATATACTGCAAATATATGTCACAGATAGTGTGTGTATGTACAATACACATATTGTATCTATATTATTATTGTGTTCATGAACATCTGCATGTGCGTTTTGGGGTCTCTTGCGTGTGTTTAGTAAAGAGAAAGCTCACACTCGTGAATGCTGGATATGTATATGGAGAGTATGGTTGTTTATGTATATTGAAAGTGTGGCTTCACGACCATGTATACCTATATTTATGTCTTTATGCCCATATGGAAATATAGAACTATAGTCTGTTAATAAATACTTCTTCTTAAGTGTACAAACATTCTAACGTAGACATTGAGTCTACGGATAAATGGATACATAGAAAATAAACTTTTCCTGGAAATTTTCCCACCTTATGCATTGCCACTGGATTGAAAAAGTGAATAAGGTGGACTAAGGTTAGCTCATGCTTACTGCGTTGTTTACTTTAGAATATATGGCTTAAAAACTGACTTTCAGCGTTATTCCTCCCATGTTTGGTTAGTTTCTTGTGACTTTTTCCTATCTCTAGGATAGATATAGATAGAGATAGAGATAGAGATAAAAGATAGAGAGAGATAGGATAGAGATAGAGATAGAGATAGATTTTTTTTCTGATTCAAGATTCGTTGTTGTGTGTGTTTAGAAAGCCAAATAAACATTTATACATACACGTACTCGCTTACTGGGTTTATTGATTAAAATTGATAATGATATGTCTGCGCAATATTCCACAGAAATAATAGTACTACCAAGACACCACAGCGGGATTTTCAAAACATGTTTAAAAGAGATAGAGATAGAGATAGAGAGAGATAGAGATAGAGATAGAGATAGAGATAGAGATAGATTTTTTTTTGATTCAAGATTCGTTGTTTGGGGGTGTTTAGAAAGCCAAATAAACATTTATACATAAGTACTCGCTTACTGGGTATTATTGATTAAAATTGATAATGATATGTCTGCGCAATATTCCACAGAAATAATAGTACTACCCAAAACACCACAGCGGTATTTTCAAAACATGTTAATTTTGCGAACGCCAAAACATCCCCTTGGAATAAACAAAAAATGTGCCTAGTTACGTACTTGGTGACTGGCTAGGATGTTCCCATGTAATGATTCTAATTAATTTTAATTACCCCTTTTTAAGTAGGTCATTTGTCGCTCCACCACCTGGTTAACACGAAACCCGAAAAAATGCATGTGCCGAAAGGGGGAAGCATCTAGAAGAGCCCAAGATACGAAAAAAAGGGAAAATGTATGTGTAGGAGGTGGGGGGGGAGACGTAATACACAAGGGTTTCCGTCTGGTGAGTGTGGTTATTATGTCCGAGGGGAGTGCGTGTCGGCCTTAAAGGGTGATAAAGGTTGCAGTTTCTGCGAAAGGTAGCCAGTATGGACCTTGTCTCATGTAAAAGGGTTCATTAAAGGGGAATTTTACACGAACCTTTCTTAGAAATTTTTTTTTTTAAAAAAAGCAGCTAAAACAAACACAATACACATTAAAATGCAAACCATATGAAA
>NW_023648356.1:5000-6852 GCF_015228065.2 Penaeus monodon | reverse complement strand
ATATTTTTTTTTTTCTCCCTCTTTGTTCATTACATTATCACAGTTTGAGAGACAGACAGACTGCATTCATTCCAAAGCAAAGGGTTTCCCCACGACCTGAGCCTCCCTGCCGACGTCACAGTCCCAGCTGCCTCTCTCCTTGCCATCTTAGCCACCGAGGGTCGGCGAGGCTTCATTACTCAAGGTCCAGATAATTGCGGTCGCACATCTTGAGGGTTTCTCGAATTTAATGCCTGGAGGGTAGTAACAACAAGTACGTTGTTAGATCTAAGAGTTTGTTACCCCTTTCGTAAAAGAGAGAAAAAAACGAGAAGAAATATCGTTTCAAGGAGGAAGATATACTGTTCAGACTGGGAGTGTCTGTTGAAGAGCAGGCAGGCGTCCTCTGATTGGCACCGTCATAGGAACATCGTCAGAGCTTGAAACCTGTTATATTGGTGCCAGATCGACGCCATTAGCCACTGAGCGGCTCTGGCTTGACACTACTCGAGTTTGATACATGAAATCGCTTTCTATTTGCAATTAACCTCAGTGCTATAAAGGATCTGATGCTACGACGCGTGCTGATCCCTACAACCGCTTTATAACTGAAGAAACCCTTTTGTGAGAGCTAATTGAAAATGACCACAATAATACAACCAATTTCCAGACGGATGCTCCTAGACATTGATTTTTTTTCACTTTGCTGATTTCAGAAGCAAAAATAGATACGAATTTCATTTTGATGAATCAGGATGCCTCTTTTCTCTCGTTCTCTTGAGCCTGCGGTACCCATATATATGTGTGGGTGTATATATATTATATGTGTGTGTGTGTGTGTGTGTGTGTATATTATATATATATATACACAGCACACACAGACACACACACACATATTATATATATAACACCCACACATATATATGGGTACGCAGGCTCAAGAGACGAGAGAAAAGAGGCATCCTGATTCATCAAAATGAAATTCGTATCTATTTTTGCTTTCTGAAATCAGCAAAGTGAAAAAATCATGTCTAGGAGCATCCGTCTGGAAATTGGTTGTATTATTGTGGTCATTTTCAATTAGCTCTCACAAAAGGGTTTCTTCAGTTAAAGCGGTTGTAGGGATTCAGCACCGCTCGTAGCATCAGATCCTTTATAGCACTGAGGTTAATTGCAAATAGAAAGCGATTTCATGTATCAAACTCGAGTTAGTGTCAAGCCAGAGCCGCTCAGTGGCTAATGGCGTCGATCTGGCACCATATACAGGTTTCAAGCTCTGACGATGTTCCTATGACGGTGCAATCAGAGGACGCCTGCCTGCTCTTCAACAGACACTCCCAGTCTGAACAGTAATATCTTCCTCCTTGAAACGATATTTCTTCTCGTTTTTTTCTCTCTTTTACGAAAGGGGTAACAACTCTTAGATCTAACAACGTACTTGTTGTTACTACCCTCCAGGCATTAAATTCGAGAAACCCTCAAGATGTGCGACGCAATTATCTGGACCTTGAGTAATGAAGCCTCGCCGACCCTCGGTGGCTAAGATGGCAAGGAGAGAGGCAGCTGGGACTGTGACGTCGGCAGGGAGGCTCAGGTCGTGGGGAAACCCTTTGCTTTGGAATGAATGCAGTCTGTCTGTCTTCTCAAACTGTGATAATGTAATGAACAATAAAGGGAGAATCATATATATATATATATATATATATATATATATATATATATATATATATATATATATATATATATTATATATATATGTATGTATATATAACATATATATATATATGTATATATATATATATATATATATATATTATATATATATATATATATAATATATGTGTGTGTGTGTGTGTGTGTGTGTGTGTTGTGT
>NW_023648356.1:0-2500 GCF_015228065.2 Penaeus monodon | reverse complement strand
AAAAAAAAAAAAAAATAGTTACACACACCACCACACACACACACACACACACACACACACACACACACAACACCCACCCCACACACACCCCACACACACACACACACACCACAACGCACACACACACACACACACACACACACACCACACACACACACACACACACACACACACACACACACACACACACACACACACACATATTTACCATCCACATCTGTTTTCTATGTTTTACCAAGAATGAGCTTATGTCCCTTTGTTGCTGTTTTGTTGACTTCCCTCTTCTGTTCGTTGAGTCTTGGACACCCTTTAAACTCGCCTGCCAGATGTACGACGATGGGTAAGGGGGATGGTAAAAGTGAGAGGAGTTATAATGATGATGAAGATGATGACGATAACAATGATAAATGATGATAATGATAATAATAGTAATAATAGTAATGATAGGTATGATGATGATGATAATGATAATGATGGTAATAATGATAATGATGATGATGATAAAAAAAATAATAAATAATGATAATTATAGTAATGATAATTGATGATTATAATGATAATAATAATTATTATAATGATAATGATAGTATGACATTAATAATGATAATTATAATAAGTAAGAGTAATGAAGGCAGGTCTAATAGCGAAGAATAGTGGACAAAGAAAAGGAGGAATGAGGGAGAAAGAAAAATCAAAGGTGAGAAAGAGGGAAAGGAGCAGTATTGGTAGCAGAATCATATTATTGAGGAAGGAAAATGAAGAAAGAAGAGAAAGAAGAGAGAGAGAGAGAGAGGAGAAGTGATTTATTATATATATATATATGTATACATATATATATATAATATATATATATATTATATATAATATATATATATATATATATTGAGAGAGAAAGAGAGAGAGAGAGAGAGAGAGAGAGAGAGGAGAGAGATAGAGAGATACAGCCAGCAAGCCAGGCTGCTAGACAGATAGACCACAGAAAAAGAGAGAGACTTTGTGCATTGCAAACAATTGCCTTTTGCAGATACCGGTGCTGGCATTCTGCCTCTAGATAAACACTTTGTTTTTGTTTTCATCTTTAACGTAGTTATCCTCGCCGGTCTAGGCTGTAAAACCGTAATTACCTCTTAGCTGTTAATGGCAGATATAATAAAACAGGCGCATAGCAGTTATAAACTCGCGCTTGATTCTTGGTCATTCTATTTATTGTATCTCTGATAATCCAGATATTTCTGTGTATTGGAATTAACAATGTGGAATCATCTTTGTAACAATACTCGCCAAATAAATAATAATGAAAAAAACAAGTAATAAAAAAAAGCCGTGATAGTAAATTCTTATAATTCACGGTGGTCATTATCATGGTTGTGAAAATGATTTTTTTTTTATTCATTAAATTTTTATTTTATGTTTTTTTTTTCTTACGTGTATCTCTGAGTGCAAATTTACTGCAAGACGCTTTTACTTTCACTTTGATTATGTTACAGCGAAGTCCGATATTGTAGTTATTATATATATATATATTATTATATATATATATATATATATATATATATGGTGTGTGTTGTGTGTTGTGTGTGTGTGTGTGTGTGTGTGTGTGTGTGTGTGTGTGTGTGTGTGTGTGTGTGTGTGTGTGTGTGTGTGTGTGTATGTGTGTGTGTGTTGTGTACTTAAAGTGTGTATATATGTATGTATCTAATATATATATATATATATAATATATATCTATATATATATATATATATATATATATATATGCACTTAAATCTTAGACTCTAAATTACTAGAATTAGCCCAGTAGACGTAATCTAGGGGAAAAATGCTAGTGTGCACCCTAAAAAATAAAAAGGAATAACAGTAATTCCTAAAATAATTACTGTCATTCCTAAAAGAAAATAAAATAAAATGACAGTAAGCCCTAAAAAGAGAGAGATAAAAAAAGATGACTGCATACTTAAAAAAGAAGAAAAAAAAAGGCCGTTCACCCCAAACAAATCAAAAGAACTGACATTGATCCATAAAAAAAATAATAATAGAAAAAAAAAATGGATTACGAAAAATTCAAACCCCGTCTCTCCCGGCGCCACGATCATGTCCACGCCCATCAATAGCCAGGCAACATGGTGGGCGTTCGCTGCTAAAACATTACGCGTAAAATATCGGGCTGTTTATCAAGTTATATCAAGCTGTTATATCAAGTTAAAACGTCACTAGACAACAATCTATAGCCAAATACCTTTTCGCAACAATCAGACCAAAACATCAGTCATCTTCATAGTCTTTTTTGCAGGCTCAGAGTCACGTTTTTCATGTATTTCTACTTTGAATTCTTTTTTTTATTTATTTTTTATATCTTTTTTTATGTCCTTTTAGATCGTATCCAGATACCCACTTTTTTTTTCTCTCATTTTTTTATGCCCTTTTAGATCGTATCCAGATAACCACTTGCAAGTTGCTTTTTTATATGCAGTTTTTTCATAATATGCTTTCCTTTTTTTTT
>NW_023648355.1:5000-6854 GCF_015228065.2 Penaeus monodon | reverse complement strand
AATTTGGGGAGTTAGGTGCTGCCCTCTCGGAGGTGAGAAGACCTGGTAGAGCACGATCAGTATGGATGGGTTACACCTACTACTGGTCGGGCGCAGCGATGGTCACCACCTCCAGGGTGTAGCTAAGCCATCTCCAGCCGACTTCAGCCCTCGGTAGTTGAGGTGACACCGGTTGATGAGCATTATGGCATTGAGACTGAAGCATGCTTTTGGCTTCATGTCTCTTTTTGTATATGGAAACTCGATGTGAAAGGCATCTGAAACTGAATTGGCAGCTTTGCTCAGCAGATTTGCATTGTCGGGCGACTTCATGCAGTATCGCTGTGACCGAGCTGGCTATGAGATGTCTGTCAGCCTCATGGTCGGGAGCTGATCCAGCAGGAGATAGCCTCCTTCTCTCGGACTTTGTAGGTCCCAGAAAATGAGGATCTCTGGCTCTGGTACCGGTCCAACCCCATGCGGACATGGTATAGTAAGGTACAGTGGCCAAGGAGATCGACACATTCTTGTAGCATGCGATGGAGGATCCTCCAGAACTGCAGAGTTTACCGGAGTGCGAGTTGTGGCACTGACCATAGGCTGGTTGTGGCTACCCTGCGGGTCTACTTCAAAACTCCCATCCCTCCAGTGGCCACCCTAAGGTTTCACTGGACAGACTAGGGAGGAGGAGTGTGCCGTGGGTTCACCATGGCAGTCTCTGACCGATTCACAGAACTGACAACCTGACGACCCAGTTGCTCTGTGGAGTCTTCAAGGCAACACTTGAAGCAGCCAGGAGTCCATTGGCGTACGCCCGAGGGCAAGAGAATTCCATCTCCCTGGAGACATTAGAGGCCCTGAAGCATGTCACTGGCCTCGCTGATGGTAATCAAGTCTTGCATTGCTCCATGGTGCATAGGGCTCGGACACTGCTGAGAAGGGACAAGGAACAGTTCATCAGGAATCTTGCTGAGGAGGTTGAAGGCCATTTCTTGGTAAACGACCTTCGCCCTGCCTACCAAGCCCTGAGAAAGCTGAACTCTAAGCCCTCCTCACAGATGACTGCAGTCCGTCGCAGATGGACAGATCATCTCAGATCATGTTGGAGTTCGTGAACGTTGGGCTGAGTATTTTGAGCAGTTGTACCAGGTAGACCCTCCAACAGTTAGCTTGGATGCAAGGATGTCACAATACCTGTGCCGACACCCAATCAGCGAGGAACCTCCTACCCTAACGGAGGTTAGGATGGCATTTCCAAGCTGAAGAGTGGGAAAGCTGCAGGCATATGTGATATCCTGCTGAACTTCTAAAGGCTGGGGTGAAACCTATGGCTCGGGGCCTGCATACAGTCTGACTGCCATCTGGCAGTTCTGGTACCATTCCCCTGACCTGTTGAGGGGCTGGTCATCCCTCTCTGGAGGGGAAAGGGATCGTTGGGACTGTAGCAACTACTGGCATTACTGCTCAGCATACCAGGCAAAGTTCTTCGCCCACATTCTTCTGAAACGGATCCGCAACCACCTACTGAGGCATCAGAAGACGGAGCAGTCTGGATTTACTCCTGGCAAGTCCACAATAGACCGAATACTAGTGCTTCGAGTAATCTGTGGAAGCCGTGTGAGTTTGGTCATGGGTTCTTGCAACCTACATCGACCTCAAAAGGGTTTGACTCATGCATCAGGAATCGCTATGGAGATCATGAGACTCAGGGGAATTCCGACACAGATTATTGGCCTAATAGCAAGCCTTTATACTGGTACTGAAAGTGGCTGTAAAGTGTGGTGGGGCTGTCGAACTTCTTCCTGTTAATTCAGGGGTGAGGCAAGGCTGTGTCCTTGCACCAACACTTTCAACACCTGTATGGACTGGATATGG
>NW_023648353.1:2500-6855 GCF_015228065.2 Penaeus monodon | reverse complement strand
ACAATACTTTTTGTGAACGGGTTCAAATGTTGGAATCAAACTCTAATTTAAATGCACGCATACAGTTGTCAACACTGAAATGGTCACACACAAATGCTCACAATGATGAAACCCTTATATATCCACTGTATTCCTAATTTTGCGCATAGTTAATGTTCTATAATTTTCTTCTGAATCAGTGTTTGGATCTGACAAAGATAATTATCTTGATTTGTTCAATTAGCTGCTTCTAGATAGTTAAGTAACGAGTAGTTGCAAAGCTCTCGCCGAATTTACATATTTTATTTCTTCCAGCTGCTATACGTAGCTGTTTATAGAAAGCAGCGTTTATAAGTGCAGCTATAATCATTTATGGAACTAAAACGCCGGCCCACTTCCATCGTTGTTTCCATTTCAGTAACCAAATAATTCCAAGAAATCTTGTATGAAAAAATACTCTTTAACGCCAACGGTTTTTAATACATTTAATACATATAACAAGAAAATATGCTTTCGTAAACTTATCAAGAGAATATATAAGCTTTGACTTTGCAATGAAGATAAATATACGAATTTAATGACACCTACACATTCACAGCGGATAGACATGAATTGACAAACGATAGAATAAAAATTACAAATATGACATAACAAAAGTAGAGAGCAACATATACCCACTCCCTCAGGATAAATGTGAAAACATATAAGATATTAGATATCAATGAACATCCTTAATGGAAGTAAGATTATTTCCCTTCCTTCAAGCCACCTAACTTGTAGTTGCTTGAGTTGAAACAAGCTGACGTGCAGTTACTTGCTCAGCTGTGCGAATGTGGATGCGTCTCCATAGAAACGCCATGGCTTTTGGAATATTGAGAGCGAAAACCATTATCAGAATTTAGCACAAGATAAAGTGTATTCGTGATGAAAAAAACGAATCATACATATATTTTTGTAACTCATCAATTATATAATTGTGCACACACGCACACACACACACACACACACGCACACACACACACACACACACACACACACACACACACACACACACACACACACACACACACACACACACACACACACACACACACACACACACACACACACACACGGACGCGCACACACATATGCATGCACACACAATGGTAAAGCGTCTTTATATTCTCCATACCCATAATGCGGCTTTCCGTTCATGTAATGTTATATAATGAAGAATATAACTAGTATGTTTTCTGTTTATTGAAAATGTTTTGTTGCGGTGAAAAGAAAAGTCTGACTTCATTAGTTCGATCAGCTGCTACTAGATGGTGCAGCTTCGAGAAGCACTTGCTAACTTCTCAGCGAATTTGCAGATTTCTATTTGATTTAGCTGACATGCATAGATGTTTGAAGTATGAGGCGTTTTCTATATTCAAGAAATATGCAAATATCATTGTTAATTGTTGTGTTCAAATAAAGGGTTAATGCCGCCTTACCTCCTTAGGCGTTGCCATTTCGATAAACAATTTCAAAAAGTCGCATTTGAAAAATATTCTCCTACAAAACCATCGATAATTAATACTGCATATTTTGAAACCACTTATTTGAAAAAGAAAAAAGAAATATCAAATGCTTATTTCGTTTTTAAAAATAATTATTAATACACTTATTGGCTATTTATATTCCACCAATCCCGCTCTTTGTTACAAACAACCTAGGGTTTTCGCCTCATTCATAAAAATACTATTTACGCTATGTTTACATCAAGGTGGTTGCCAGATGTACAAGATTGGGACCCCGCATGTGTCCTGAACTATAATTCCGCAACTGTACATATATATACATACTTACATACATACATATATATATATATATATATATATATATATATATATATATATGTATGTATGTATGTATGTATATATATATATGTACAAACATATACATATAATATACATACATCTAAACATACATTTACACACACACACACACACACACACACACACACACACACACACACACACACACCACACACACACACACACACACACACACACACACACACATATACACACCTATGCCTGTGGCTATTTTGATAATTAAAGATGAAATAGCGACTGAACATAAAGAAGTGAAGTTCATCAAACAACCATAACTTGGAAATGCAAGTTTTAACATTCGTAAGCAATTCAATGCAATACTAAAAGATTCATTTTCCCAAATAGAGTTCAATTTTGTATTTACAAATAACACATCATAGGCACTTACTACAACAAAGCGAAGTACTATCCTCAGAAATATGCTCTAATTATACAGTGTGAAGGGTCATTAACAGACGGGACCGGTGACCTCACTTCGCTCCCCCCATACCTCCGGCTGATGTTCGTATATTTCCCCCCTGCTGTCTCACTATTCCTTCCACACCACGTGTTCGGAGGATGCTCACTACTTATATCAAGGATGACCTAGCTTAGACAGTTCCTGCCTAGCGCCCGACATGATAAGGTCGGGCCAGCCTTCGCCTTCAGGCGGGTCGGCCTGACACGTGACCTCGCGCTCACCGCTTTACCCATAGACATTGTCATAGCGTGTGTTCACCCCTTTACATGTGTTGTGAGTCGTAAGTACATTGACTACCCCTGTGAAGCCACTGTACCAGAGTTCTTATGGACACTTACAGGCTGGTGTCAGGGTGGCTGTTGTGTCCTTTGGGCTTGCAACACAAACACACCACTTCCGAAGAAAAACCGCTTGACCGCTCCCGAAGTCATACCATGTCTACAAAACCAGGTGAGTACACATTTTGGGTCCTTCTCTTATTCCTTTTCCCTTCCTTCTTCTCCCATAAATGTGTAAAGTTGTTGGTTTTGTTGGGTAAAAATGCTAAGTGACAGCAAATGGCACGTTCTTACACTATTCTTTTGACCTAAGATCATATTACTGTGTGGTCACGGTATGTGCTCAACAAACATGAATATCGTTCATTAGTTAAATAATTAATTAATTTCTCTCAATTTTAGAGATTATGTTGTTTCAACTTCAACGAATTTAATGCGTTCATGATTTTATCTTATCACAAATATCATTTCATTTTATCTCATTCATCCCCTCACCCCAACCTAACCTCACTTTCTCCCTTCCGGTCGGTCGGGACGTGGATAGGAGAAAGAGAGGACTGCTCATTTTTTCTGTGATTTGGTTGTTGTTGTTTTGTTGACACCATAGGGATTAACCGTAGCACCATTACATTGCTTATTGGTTACACGTTCTATCGGCGCTAGAACGGTGTTTGTAACGCGATTTTATATGAATTTATTATTTTGAATATAGTGTACGATCTCCCCCCATATCATAGTGCACAGGATTGTCCAATATATCGGGGTTGCGTAAATAACCTAATAGATCTACGCTTCGACATTCCACAGTAGGTACAGCTAAAACCAAAGTTATTCGTTCAATCGGCAACTTTCGAGTAGGTGTGACCCATCCGTTAATTAATGTAGGACTAGGGTTTAAGCTAGAATAATTATTCGCTTATTAATCACACCCTTCTCACCCTCTTAAAGGCGCATGCATGTTTTGGGTATATGCCAAGCGATCGTGTGATTCATGTAGTAGATACCCGTAGGGAATGTCACGAGCACCCATCACAGATACGCAGAAGAGAGCAGGTTATTTATAGATTTTCCTGGCACAATTCGCTTCAGTGTACGGCATTTTGGGTATAGGATCCCCCCGTCGATGGAGTCTAACATGCATAGCTAGACATGGCTACCTCAGCAGTTCAAATTTTCTGACCCCAAGAAGATTTGCTTGCTAAAAAGCTTGCGAATATTTTTTTCACGTCACCATTTATGCATACATTCTGTCGCATATCATTAAATGTTGAATTCAATGTGGTAGTTAATTTTAATTGCTAATTTATCTCAGTTTGTAATATTGAACGTTAATATTCACACACACACACACACACACACACACACACACACACACACACACACACACACACACACACACACACACACACACACACACACACACACACACACACACTCACTCATCCACACAGAATAAAAGACACTGAAACCTTTTCATTAATAGGGTTTGTTGCTGTAGAAATTGCCGGCATATGTATCTCTTAGCCCGCGATTTTGTCAGATGTGACGAGTGACTTGTACATTTATTTCTTCTCTGTGTGACGACAACTGGTTCAAATAAATCCTTGCGGATTGCCGTTGTCGTTTCCCTTATCTACTCTCATATCTATCAGAGACGGTTGGTAGTTCAAGCCAGGTCCATGCAGATCGCTACTATTTTCATTGTTATCTTCAAGTAAAACACAAAACGAAAAAAAAAGACGAAAATAAAAACGAACATTAAAAACTGCAAATCTA
>NW_023648352.1:0-6855 GCF_015228065.2 Penaeus monodon | reverse complement strand
ATAATTATTAATGTTTAAAATAAAAAATTTTTTTTTACATGTTTAAAAATAGTTATTTTTCTTTCCTTTTATCATAATGTTGTTAAAATCAAGAAAAAATTTTAACCAAAATAATAAAAAAAAATAAAAAATAATAATAATTTAAAAAAAAGAAATAAACGGTTAAATTTCAAACAACAACAGTTAACAAAAAAGCCCCCCCTTTGGGTTTCTTTAAATTTTTTCGGGTTTGGGGTCTTTTTTTTTGGTTTTTGGGTTTTTCTTTTTTGTTTTTCCTTTTTTAAATTTTCCGCCTTTTTTTTTCTCTTTTAATTTTTTTTTTCCTCTATCTTCCCTCTTTCCCTTTTTCCCCCTTTCTTTTTTTCTTTTTCAAATTCTCCCCCCCCCCCCTCCTTTGGCTTTTTGCTTCCCTTTAAACCCCTTCTTTCCTCCTTTCTTGTTGGTCGTCTTCTTTCTTCCCACCTTTTTTCCCTCCTTTCTTTTTTTCCTTTTCTTCTCTTTCCTTTCCTTTCCCACCTTTTTCCCTTTTCTCCTCCCTTCTTCCTTCTTCTCTTTCTTTTTTCTCTCTCTCTTTCTCTTTTTCCCTCTTCTCCAATCACTTTTCTTCATTTTATAACCCCATTTATTCCATTTTTTTTTTTCCCTTTCTCTCTCATTTCTCTCATTCCCCCCTCTCCTCTCCTCTTCTCCCCTTTCCCTTCCTCTCCTTTCTTCCTCTCTTCCCCTTCCCTTATCTCATCTCATCTCCTTCCCTCTCTCCTCCTCTCTCCTCTCTCTCTCTCCTTCTCTCCCCTTTCTCCTCTCTCTTTTCCTCTCTCTCTTTTCCTCTCCTTTTTTTTCCCCCTTTCCCCCTTCGTACTTCTTCCCCTCCCGAACTCTTGCAAAGCATGCGCATATTTTCCAGCTTATTGCATGATCTAGAAATTGTTTTTTGAAAAGTTTTTGCAGACCTAACCATTATCCCCCTTTGTAGTCTCTCTGTCTAAAATTAGTGCTGGAAATTTTTTGTGAAAAAAAAAAAAAAAAAAAAAGGAAAAAAATCCCTTTTCATTTATTTACTTTGCGTTGGTTTTTTTTTTTTTTTTTTTTTTTTTTCTTTATCCTTCCTTTTTTTTTATTTTAAATTTTTAATTCCTTTTTTCCTTCTTTCCTTTATTTCCTCTGCTCCTTTTTTAAAACTTTATAAAAATTTTCCCTTTTTTTATTTATTCTTACTTATCCCACTTTTTTTATTTTTTTTATTCCGTATTTTTTAAAAAAAAAATTCGCCCAAAAAAAACGGGAAAAAATAATGCATCGAAATCTTTAAACTTTTAAAATTTTTAAAAAAAAAAAAAAATTTTTTTTTTTTTCCGTTTCCTTTTTTTTATTTAAATACGTTTTTTATCAATTTTTTTTATTATTTATTAATTTTCCCTTTTTTTTTAAAAAAAAAACACCCCCTTTTTCCCTTTTTTAAAAATTTTTTGATAATTATTGGGAAAAGTAATTTCCTTTATTGGCGGTGTTAACAGTATTAATATTTTTTGGTTTGGGTTTTTTTTTTTTTTTTTTTTTTTTTAATTTTTTTTTTTTTTGGTTGGGGTTTTTTGGTGGGTTTTTTTGGTTTTATTTTTTGGTTTTTTTTTTTTTGGGGGAAAAAAGGCGGGGAAAAAAAAATTTGGGGGCGGGTAATAAAAAAAAAAGGGTTTTAAAAAGGGAAATTTTTTAATTTTAAAAACCCAAAAAATGGATTTACCAGTGATATACTGCAGGATGACGTTTTTTCATCATATTTATAGTCATATATTCATAATTCCCTTTATGTCGCATGGTAAACAGCTATCATGCCATGCAATATCTGCCGAGATGCTTTTAAAATATTATGTTGATAATTGCCCATTCAGGAGCAGATGTAGATTATGCCTGTTATCTGGACGGCGTCGTAAGCAGTATTACGATAGTTTGTATGTGTTGTGTGTTTGTCTATTTGTTTGTGTTTGTGTGTGTGTGTGTGAGTGAGTGTTTGTTTGTGTATGTGTGTGTGTGTGTGTGTGTGTGTGTGTGTGTGTGTTTGTGTGTGTGTGTGTTTATTTGTTTGTGTTGTGTTTATGTTTGTGTTGACGCAGAAAGAGAAACGATGAGACAAACAGAGAGTAAGGGAAAAGAGAGACAGAGTAATAAAGAAACACGAAGAAACGGTTAGAATACAGAAGATTTACTGTTTTTTCAAACTTCCAAAATTCCGTAAAATATGGAATATCAATTCAATTAATAAGAAACAATATATCTATAAATCTATATAAGTAATGATTTTCTATAAATGCTTTAAAAGATGAGGTAAAATAACTTTTTTTATACAGTTAGTATATTACCAGTGTATATACAACGTCTCATTTGTAGTGTTTCATTTTTCTTCTACTGGGGAAAGGTTTTGGAAATAAAATAGCGCCGTAAAGCGTATACACTAAATTAGGAATATGTAGATTTCATCAAAAGAGAACAAAAAATATCGTTCTCAAAGCATTCCTGTAAACAAGATATATATAGGTGAAGCTAAAGCAATACTTGTGTAAAGGAAGTCGGAACACACGAATATGTGTGAGTGTGTGTGTTTGGTGTCTTACCTTCATACACGTAGCTGGTGATATGTATACAACCTGATTCTCATTGGAAATATAAAAGGATGTATTTTACATTATTTATATGTTTTCTTTAGAGGTCTTAGACAGGTATGACGCAATAGTATTTCCAGATTCCTTTTTATATTACGGCATAAGAACAAACACGAGTAGCAGATCGTACGCGAAGAGAGAACGTTACAAAAACAAACAAAACCCCCCCCCCCCCCCCCCCCCCGTAAATAAAGTTTTTCGAAAACCCCAAAAAATTTAAATTTGGAAAGTCCTTCGTTAAAACCTTGCATATACCAAGATCAAAATTTTTAAAGAAAAACCCCCAAAAAAAGGGTTTTTTAAAAAGAAATATTTTTTCCCAAGGAAATAATTTCCGAGTTTAAAAAGAAAAAATTCTTTTCGGTTTAAAGGGAAAAAAATTTTCATTTGAAATGAAAATTTACATAAAAACCAAAAGTCGGTTTAAATAAATCGGGTCGTACAAGATGGAAATTATATAAAAAAAATCCTTTCGGTTTCTCTAATTTTCTTCAAAAAAAGGGGTGGTATTTTTTTTGAGTTTAACCACTAAAATGGGTTTTTTAAGTTAATTCGAATATTTGTGGTACTTTTAACAGTTTTTTCATTCAAATTTTTTTTTTTTCAAAATTATTTTATATTTCAATGATTGGTTTTTTTCACTTTTAAAATTGAACTGGGGGCCCGTCTCTTTTAAATAGTTGTTTTTTTTTCCAAAATTAAAAATTTAAGGAAAAGCGCAAGGGACGAGGAGAAAAGAAAAAAAACCCACAAAGGAGAGAGAGGGGAGAAAAAAGAGAGAGAGAGGAGAGGGGGAGAGAGAGAGAGAGAAAATTTGGCGAAAATTTTTAGGGGAAAGAGAAAGATAATAGATAGATAGGAAGAAATGGACAGTAGACAGATAGATGAATTAGAAGTGGTGCCGTTATTTTTTTGGTGAAGTTTTTGGAAAAGAACTATTTTTTTAGTTAAAAAAATAACAGAAGGGGGAAGGGAAAAAAAACTACACCAAGTTGGTATGAAGAAATTTCTTTTTTATTCATAAAAAATAAAGAAGAAAGGAAGAGAGAGGAGAGAGAGAGAAACTACACTAAAACAATAAAAAGTATACCTTATATTTTAAGATATACTATAATCTTTTTTATAGGTAAAATATTCAATACAAAGGGCCCAAATAATCGAGGTAATCGATTGAATAAAAAAAAGAGTATCGCTATTTAGAATTTCACTTCTTTTCGTTTTTTCCTGACCCAAATTGTAAAAATTTCTTTAATGACATTTTTACGTTTTTTAGATTGTTTGTCTATTGTTTTTGTTGTCTGGTTTTCTCTGTTTCTGTATCTCTCTCCTCTCTCTCTCTCTTTCTCTTCCTCTCTCTCTTCTCTCTCCCATTTCTCTCCCTCTCTCCCCTCTCTCTTCTCTCTCTCTTTCTCTCTTTCTCCTTCTCTCTTTTCTTTTTTTCTCTTTTTTCCTCATTCTCTCCCCCCTTCTCCCCCCTCCTCTTCTCTCCTCTCTCTCTCTCTCTCTCTCTCTCTCTCTCTCTCACTCTAACTCTCTCTCCTCTCTCCCCTCTCTCTCTTAACTATCATCTTCATCGTCTGTTGTCTATCTATCTTCTTTTATCTTATCTATCCCATCTTATCTATCATCTCCTCTCTATCTATCTATCTATCTCAATGTTAATCTCCTCTGTTTGTTTTTTCTCTCTCTCTCATCACCCCCAATTATTATGTTCACGTTCATTCGAAAACCCCAAAAATGACCAAACTTTTTTGCCTTTTTTTCCCAAGAAAAAACGAAAACGAACTTTTCCATTTCTTTGGGACGGGTGACCCCCCGCATTCCCCTCTGCTCCCTTGAGCTGCCCTGTTTTGAGCCGATCCACCGGTTTTAGCCAAAAATTTTCCCGGTTTTAAGGAAACCCGGGCATAGTATTTTTACACAGTGCGAGGGGGAGGCGGGTATGAGGGTTGTGTGTGTGTGGGTTGTGTTGGGTGGTGTGTATGTGTTGGTGTGTGGGGGTGTGGTGTGTGTGTGGTGTTGTGTTGTGTGTTTTGTAAGATAGATAGAAGATAGTATAGAAATAGATAAATAACATACATGATAAAAAAAATTTCACCTGTGTTGATAATATATATAATATAATATATATAATATATTATAATATTATATATATTATTGTGTGTGGTTTGGTGTGTTTGGGGGGGGGGTGTGGGGGGGGGTGTGGGGTAGGGGTGGTATGGTGGGGTTTGGGTATATAATATATAAAAATATAAAAATAAATATAATAATAATAGAAAAAAAAAAAAAAATATAAAAAAATATTAAAAATTATATTAATATATATATAATAAATATAATATATTATGTATATATCTTTTATACACACACACACAAACCCCACACACCCCACACACACACACAATAATATATATATAATATAAATATATAATAATTAAAAATATATATATATAATATTGATAACTTTAAATTTAAAGTACAAATAATGAAGGACATCCCTTTTTCTATAATACACACCATGTTTCCCTCCTCCGTCATTTCACATGAATTATAAACAGTAACGAAGTAAAACGTGAGTCGACGCAAGGAAACCCAGAATTAGTTTTACGAAAGGTGGGGGGCATTCATAAAATAAACGGAAGGGAGCAAGGGAAGGGGCATAAAAGGAAAGGGGAAAAAAGGTAGGGGGAATGTGGTAAAACATGGAAGGAACATTTGTAGCAGAGGAGAGTGAGGGTGGGGGAGGACGAAGGAAGAGAGAGAAAGAGGAGGGAAAGAGAGGGGAAAGAAGAAAGAAAAGAAGGAGAGGAGAAAAGAGGGAACAACAGGAAGGGGAGAGGTGTAAGCAAAAAGAAAAAAAAGGGGGATATTTTAAACAAATTTCCTAAAAAAAAAATCCAAAAAGAAATTGCACGCGTTTCGAAAAATGTGTGGCTGTGTTATAAAATATATTTTTTAACATTTATAGATATAGATTATGGTGTGTGTGTTGATATGATATTAAAAAATATAATATTTTTAAAATAAATATAATAAAATATTATTAAAAAAATAAATATAAATAAAAATAAATAAAAATAAAATATAATATAAAAATAATAATAATATAAATATAATATATAAAAATAGTTTTATATTAATAAAATATATATATATTATAAAAAAAAATTATAATAAAAATATATTTCAATAAAAATAAAAAAAAAAAAAAATATATAATATAAATTATAAATAAAAAAAATAAAAAAACAAAATAAAAAAAAATTTTTTAAAATTATATATAAATAAAAAAAATATAATATTATATTTTATATAATATATAAAATATAATAATAATATAATTTAAAATTTATTTTAAGAATATATTATATTTAAATAATATAATTATATATATATATATATTAATTTTTTAATTAAATTTTTTAAAATTATATTATTTAATATTAATTTAATTTTTTATTATATTATATAAAATTTTTTTATATTTTTAATTTAATATATAATTTTTATATATAATAATATACTTAATAATATATATATTTATAAATTGATATATATATTATATAAAAAAAATTTTATTTATAATATATATATATATATACATATATATATATATATATATATATTATTAATATTTTAAAATATATATAAAATATATATTTTTGGTAATTTATTTTTTAATATATTTTTTATTATTTAAATATAAATATATATATAAGATATAATATATAATAAAATATATAAATTTTAAAAATTTTTATATTTAAATATATTTAATATTTTATTTTTTTTTAAAAAAAAAAATTAAAAATTATTATATATATATTATATATATAAAAAAAAAAAAAAAAAAAAAAAAAAAAAAAAAAAAAAAAAAAAAAAAAAAAAAAAAAAAAAAAAAAAAAAAAAAATTTTTTTTTTTTTTTTTTTTTTTTTTTTTTTTTTTTTTTTTTTTTTTTTTTTTTTTTTTTTTTTTTTTTTTTTTTTTTTTTTTTTATTTTTAAATATATTTTTTTAAAATTTAAAATAAAAAAATTTTGTAAAAAAAGGGGGTTTTTTTTTTTTTTTAAAAAATTTATTTTTTTTTTTTTTTTAAAAAAAAAAATATTTTTTTTTTTCCCCCCCCCAACCCCCCCTTTTTTTTTTAATTTTTTTTTTAAAAAAAAAAAAATTTTTTAAAATTTTTTTAAATTTTTTTTTT
>NW_023648351.1:0-6857 GCF_015228065.2 Penaeus monodon | reverse complement strand
CCCCAAAGAATTGGACATTGGCGGTAATATGAGAAAATTATTCTTTCTGAGGTTTAGCAAGAAGCTATGTAGTTTCTATGAAGTATGTACTTCTGATGAAGATATAATCGAAACAGGTCAAACAACATCTCTTGTATTGTGAAGATATTCATTCTCATTCATACCTTTTGTACATTTTGTACTTTTACCTTGGTCGTGCAATACTCTTGAGATAGCCAAAACTAGTGAGGCTAGTCGGATTCTGTTCTGGATCTCATCTTCTAGGTTGGAGTCAGGAGAGAGAATGCTAACAAGGTATTTAATTCCTGGCGCCCCCTTTATGGAAGGAGCAGGTTTTCGTCTTTCGGTGGCATTCATGGTTGTTGCAGAATTACAGTTTTCTATTGACGGCCAGACTGCCTTTTAAGTATGCAGTACTGATTGTACCGAGGTTATTTTGCATGACTAGGTGGTTGGTAGGGAGTAACCCGCGCGTCGGCATATTGTCGTGTATTGTGTTAATGTTGATTTTTGTTCGGCCAAATTGAAAAGGCTTCCACCTAATAATAATTCCTTGGTCATTATTTAAATTTAGTTTAGTATGTAATGGCAGCCATTTAGATATTGAAAATGGAAGGGGCTAGGGTGCAACCTTGCTTTAGACCAACTGTAATTTTAAATGAGTTTGAAAGCATGCCGTTTACAAAGACCCTGGCTGACATTCCCTTGTGAAATGTTCTGAATAAGGTAAAAAATCTTGGAGAGTATCGAAATTTAGCAAGCACAATCCATTGTATGTCCCTGTTGCCTGTCTGAAAGGCTTTAGCCAGGTCGATGAAGCAGAGGTAAAGGTCATTGTGCTGGTCTCTGCATGTCAGCACAATTCAGAAGTGCTACTATCTTTAGAAAAAAAAACACATTTAGTTCCCGGGAGGACAGATATTATGGGAGAGTTGACAAAGATGCAAGCATCACTCGTGCTAGGATCTTGCCAGCAATATCATTGAGTGATAGACCTCTGTAATTCTTACACCTGGATTTAGCTGTATATCATAATTATGATTGGATCTCTTCCAGGTCTGAGAGAATAAGGTGACAAATTCATGGAGTTTATATGTGATGATGGGTTCCTCCATATTTGAAAAGTTCACCTCGCAGTCCATCAGTACCCGGTGCTTTATTATTCACTAAGCTTTGACAGGTAGATTTCATCATTCATTGGCACATCTTCAAGTAGTCGATAGTAGGTAAGGTAGGTCTTTTTTATCCGTAGGCAGTGTTTATGGGTTCGTAAAAGTGTTAATTAGTCATTGTTATCAGCATACCATTGGATTTCATCTACCTTCCTTGCCCGCTAGTCATTTTAAAGCCTTCTGTTGTGAGACTTGTAAGGTATGTGAGAGAGGAACCCAAAAGAGGCCACCCGTGAGGCGGGAGGCTTCAGGCTCAGGGGCCAAGGAAAAGGAGGGGCCCCGTTCGTTCCTCGAAAAAGGGGGTGAGGGGACTAAGCTGAAGGCTCAGAACCCACACGACCTCACAAGCAAAACAATCCCCGGAGATGCAGGCCTACCAGGAGCGTGACCAATACGAAGATGCATGATAAAAATACAAAAAAATAATCCTAAAATGAACAAAAAAGAACCGTGCAGAAGGCACAAAGTAACAAGTTAATAAGTAAAAGACAATTGCCAGAAGGGCTTAAAAGTGAATAAAAATACGCCAGAAGGGCTTAAGAAAAACTGTAAAGCATGCCAGAAGGGCTTAAAAAACAGTAAAAAGAACTAACATTTACGATAAAACAAGTAAAGGTAAAATGAGGGAAAAAGTAAAAGCTGAAGCAAAAGCTGCAATAAAAGGCGAGTAAGAATAAAAGTAACAAGTAAAAAACAAGGTAAAAGAAGTCAAATTCAGAGAAAGTAAAAAGTAAAAGTCGAAGAAGTACACATGTTTCACAGTATGTAAAATAGTAAAATAACAAATAGGCACGTCCAGCATTAATACACCTGGGCAAGTAAAAGGGGCAGTACAACCTTGTTTCAACATCCACGGTGTAGAATCCAGACAGGTAAATCCAAAGGGTAGTCACAACACAGTCAGAGTATCCACTTCATTTATTTAACAAAAACAGGGGGTTTACATTAATTTCCCGGGCGGACGGAAGCGTAGCAAAAAAAAATTGTAAAATAATAAAAAGGAAATTTTAAAATAAAAAAAAAACATACAAAAGATTAAAATCATAAATAAAATCACTAAAACAATCAGCAAAATCAATGAGAAAATTACCATTATCATAAAAAAATACGTAAAACAGTCTGCTGCGTTTAATTAATAAAAATAATGAAATAAGTTTTTTCTCTAAACTGTAAAAGAAGAGATTAAAAGAATTTGATAAGTAAAAAATAGACCATTGAAAAATAAAACTGAACTTAAAAACAAGAGATAAAAAAGGAGGTAAAAGAAAGATCCATTCGCAGCAGATTGGGATGTTCCGTTATCCCCCACATCATGTAAAACATCTTAAAAAGAATAGGGGAATAACGGAAGGATCAATAAAGTTTTATTTTTAAAAATACAAAAAGGTGTAAAATAAAACGTAAAATTGCGTGTAATTAAAGCAGCATAAAACATAGAAAAAAAATAATGTTAAAAAATGGGGGCTGGCAGAGGAATTGGTCGGCTGTGTTCGACTCGCCCTGTGGATTTACGGTAGGATGCTGGGTAGGATGGGAGCAGGAGAGGATAGGGTTAATGGTAAGAGGTAGGGCAACGGGAAAAAGGAATGGAAAAGGGGGAAATCAGTGCAGAAGTAGAAGGAAGAAGGAACAAGAAGAGGGTGCGAATAAGAGGGGTACGAGGGGAAATGCGGCAGGATAGGGGTAGGATAGAGGGCAGGATAGTATAGGGATAGACATAAAAGGTAGAACAAGCGAGGAAAACGAGTAGAAGAGGGAGAAACTACAGTGGAAGTAGGGGAAGGGAAAAAGCGAGGGGAAGGAAGAGGGTGCGAATAAGGGTATGAAGGATAGGAGGATCGGGCAAGGAAAAGGGGGGGGGATAGGAGTTGGTCGGGGGGGGGGGGGGAGGTTTGAAAACCTCCAGACTCCCTTTTCAACTTCAATATTCTACAAGGGATTGTTTTGTATAGGGGTGAACTTCTATAGCCTTTGACCATGCACGGATGAACTACAAAGCAGCAGTTGTTTATATATATTTTAAAATATATTATATAATATATATTAATATATATTATATATTATATTATATAATATAAATATGTTATATAATATATATATATATATATATATATATATATATATTATATATATTATATATATATATAAAATAATATATATATTAAAATATATATATCTATTATATATATATTTAATATATATATAATATATATATATATATATAAAATTTTAATATAAAATAATAAAATATTATTATATATATATATATATAATATATATAAACAACTGCTGCTTTGTAGTTCAGTCCGTGCATGGTCCCAAAAGGGTAGAGAGTTCACCCTATTTCAAAAACAATCCCTTGTAGAATATTGAAGTTGAAAAAGGGAGTCTGTGAGGTTTTCAACCTCCCCCCCCCCCCCGACCAACTCCTATCCCCCCCTTTTCCTTGCCCGATCCTCCTATCCTTCATACCCTTATTCGCACCCTCTTCCTTCCCCTCGCTTTTTCCCTTCCCTCTACTTCCACTGTAGTTTCTCCTCTTCTACTCGTTTTCCTCGCTTGTTCTACCTTTTATGTCTATCCCTATACTATCCTGCCTCTATCCTATCCCTATCCTGCCGCATTTCCCCTCGTACCCCTCTTATTCGCACCCTCTTCTTGTTCCTTCTTCTACTTCTGCACTGATTTCCCCCATTTCCATTCCTTTTTCCCGTTTGCCCTACCTCTTACCATTAACCCTATCCTCTCCTGCTCCCATCCTACCCAGCATCCTACCGTAATCCACAGGGCGAGTCGAACACAGCCGGACCATTCCCTCTGCCAGCCTCATTTTTAACATTATTTTTATCTATGTTTTATGCTGGCTTTAATTACACGCATTTTACGTTATTTTACACCTTTTGTATTTTTAAAAATAAAACTTTTATTGATCCTTCCGTTATCCATATTCTTTTTACGATGTTTTACATGATGTGCGGATAAAAGGAACATCCACATCTGCTGCGAATGGATCTTTCTTTACCTCTTTTTTTATCTCTTGTATTTTAAGTTCAGTTTTATTTTTCAATGGTCTATTTTTACTTATTCAATTCTTTTAATCTCCTCTTTTACAGTGAGAGAAAGAAACTTATTTCATTATTTTATTAATGAATCGCAAGCAGGACTGTTTTACGTATTTTTTATGATAATGGTAATTTTCTCATTGATTTTGCTGATTGTTTTTGTGATTTTATTTTTGATTTTATCTTTTGTATGTTTTCTTTTATTATAATATTTCCTTTTTATTATTTTACAATTTTTGTGCTACGTTTCCGTCCGCGGAAGTTAATGTAACACCCCCTGTTTTTGTTAAATAAATGAAGTGGATACTCTGACTGTGTTTTGACTACCCTTTGGATTTACCTGTCTGGATTCTACACCGTGGATGTTGAAACAAGGTTGTACTGCCCCTTTTACTTGCCCAGGTGTATTAATGCTGGACGTGCCTATTTGTTATTTTACTATTTTACATACTGTGAAACATGTGTACTTCTTCGACTTTTACTTTTTACTTTCTCTGAATTTGACTTCTTTTACCTTGTTCTTTTACTTGTTACTTTTATTCTTACTCGCCTTTTATTGCAGCTTTTGCTTCAGCTTTTAATTTTTTCCCTCATTTTACCTTTACTTGTTTTATCGTAAATGTTAGTTCTTTTTACTGTTTTTAAGCCCTTCTGGCATGCTTTACAGTTTTTCTTAAGCCCTTCTGGCGTATTTTTATTCACTTTTAAGCCCTTCTGGCAATTTTCTTTTACTTATTAACTTGTTACTTTGGTGCCTTCTGCACGGTTCTTTTTGTTCATTTTAGGATTATTTTTTTGTATTTTTATCATGCATCTTCGTATTGGTCACGCTCCTGGTAGGCCTGCATCTCCGGGGATTGTTTTGCTTGTGAGGTCGTGTGGGTTCTGAGCCTTCAGCTTAGTCCCCTCACCCCCTTTTTCGAGGAACGAACGGGGCCCCTCCTTTTCCTTGGCCCCTGAGCCTGAAGCCTCCCGCCTCACGGGTGGCCTCTTTTGGGTTCCTCTCTCACATAACCTTACAAGTCTCACAACAGAAGGCTTTAAAATGACTAGCGGGCAAGGAAGGTAGATGAAATCCAATGGTATGCTGATAACAATGACTAATTAAAAACTTTTACGAACCCATAAACACTGCCTACGGATAAAAAAGACCTACCTTACCTACTATCGACTAACTTGAAGATGTGCCAATGAATGATGAAATCTACCTGTCAAAGCTTAGTGAATAATAAAGCACCGGGTACTGATGGACTGCGAGGTGAACTTTTCAAATATGGAGGAACCCATCATCACATATAAAACTCCATGAATTTGTCACCTTATTCTCTCAGACCTGGAAAGATCCAATCATAATTATGATATACAGCTAAATCCAGGTGTAAGAATTACAGAGGTCTATCACTCAATGATATTGCTGGCAAGATCCTAGCACGAGTGATGCTTGCATGCTTTGTCAACTCTCCCATAATATCTGTCCTCCCGGGAACTAAATGTGTTTTTTTTCTAAAGATAGTAGCACTTCTGAATTGTGCTGACATGCAGAGACCAGCACAATGACCTTTACCTCTGCTTCATCGACCTGGCTAAAGCCTTTCAGACAGGCAACAGGGACATACAATGGATTGTGCTTGCTAAATTTCGATACTCTCCAAGATTTTTTACCTATTCAGAACATTTCACAAGGGAATGTCAGCCAGGGTCTTTGTAAACGGCATGCTTTCAAACTCATTTAAAATTACAGTTGGTCTAAAGCAAGGTTGCACCCTAGCCCCTTCCATTTTCAATATCTAAATGGCTGCCATTACATACTAAACTAAATTTAAATAATGACCAAGGAATTATTATTAGGTGGAAGCCTTTTCAATTTGGCCGAACAAAAATCAACATTAACACAATACACGACAATATGCCGACGATGCGGGTTACTCCACTACCAACCACCTAGTCATGCAAAATAACCTCGGTACAATCAGTACTGCATACTTAAAAGGCAGTCTGGCCGTCAATAGAAAACTGTAATTCTGCAACAACCATGAATGCCACCGAAAGACGAAAACCTGCTCCTTCCATAAAGGGGGCGCCAGGAATTAAATACCTTGTTAGCATTCTCTCTCCTGACTCCAACCTAGAAGATGAGATCCAGAACAGAATCCGACTAGCCTCACTAGTTTTGGCTATCTCAAGAGTATTGCACGACCAAGGTAAAAGTACAAAATGTACAAAAGGTATGAATGAGAATGAATATCTTCACAATACAAGAGATGTGTTTGACCTGTTTCGATTATATCTTCATCAGAAGTACATACTTCATAGAAACTACATAGCTTCTTGCTAAACCTCAGAAAGAATAATTTTCTCATATTACCGCCATGTAACGTTTCCCAGGCTATCAGCAGATTCTTTGGCAGTGCAGTGAAAATTCATGGTGGTACATGTAAATGAAGCTGGACATCTACCGACCTGGAAGGAAGCAGGAGGTAATCCGTGGAGGGTTACAAAAAAGAAAAAATATGGAAACTGCATATATCGCGACGGAGAAAAATGTGAGCATAGCATCGGGCAGATTCAAATTATCGTGGCTGCAATTTTCCGGACAATGAGTGGGAGGTCACAGTCATCAGGT
>NW_023648350.1:0-6857 GCF_015228065.2 Penaeus monodon | reverse complement strand
TTATATATTATATATATGATTTCTAAAAAAAATAAATATATAAATGAGCACTATATATAAATTTTTATATATATTAATTATATATTTTATATATATAATATAAATATCAACACACACACGCACACACACCACACATATACACACACATCTCTCTCTCTCCTCTCTCCTCCCCCCCCTTCCTTCTCTCTCTCTCTCTCCTCTCACCACTCTCTCTTCTCTCTCTCTCTCTTCCCCTTCTTTCCCCCCCCTCTCTCTCCCCTTCTCTCTCTCTAAATTATATATAATATATATAATATTATATATAATATATATATAAAATATATAATATTGTGTGTGGGGGTGTATATATATATTGGAAAATTTACAAACATACATACATATAATTTAAAATTATATGTATATCTACACTTATAGTAATAATATGTATTGTAAAAATCAATTATTACAATAGGAAAAAATACATCATACATTTATATTACTATACATTATATTATATATATATATATATATATTATATATATATAATATAATATATAAAATTTAAAATAAAAAAATATAAAATATATATATTATATTATATATATATATATATATATATAATATATAATTAATCACAACACACCCACACACACAACACACACCACACAACACTCACTCCCCACCACACACACACCCACTGTAAAAGGCTTCATCCTTAGTAAAAGGGGAAAACAGAGGGTAGTTATACTTTTTAAACGGTTTGACTCTTTTTTTCTGGAGTTTACCACCAGTATAAAACACCAAACAGTCATTATAATCGGGCCCGCGGGGGTCAGGGTCAGCTCCCCGGAAAAGGGCGGAGCTGCCCCTTATGCGGTGGTAGTTAGCCGAATCCCCAGGGGGCGAGAGGTGACCCTACCGCGTGGGTGTTTCCCACACAAACCCCCGGGTAAAACGAGGTCAGATAAAAAAATGTGACCTCCGCCCCGCTGAGGGGGTGGTTTTATTTGTGACATTTGGATCCACGGGGAAAAAACAGCCACGGGGTCCATGGAAAAAAAATAAAATTTCCCACATCCTTACAAAAAATAAAAATTATCCACATCTTATATTGCTCGCCACCCTCGCGCCTTCGCCCTCGGGCGCCTTAAAGGGGGACCTAACGGGCTGGTCGTCTCGTTCTCGTTGTTGTCCTGGTTCTTTTCGTGGCTGCTCGCCATTTTGTCTTCATCCTCCTGGTCCCTGGTGTAATCTGCTCGTCCTCGATTATCCCACGTCCTCGAAAGTCTGCACGGGTCCCCTTGACTTCAGATTCGCCCCGACCTCCCGTAGTCCTGGCCCGGCCAAAACTGGGGCGGCGTCCTCTCCACACTCCTCCGATCTCGTCCAGGTCCTTCTCGGTCCAAACGTCCTCGTAATCTTCACCCCGGACTATGGGCGCGGGGGAGGGGCGGCATCTGGGGCTGGATATCTGCCTACGAGCCCGGGAGTTGGCCGGGATCTGCTGGCGCCCGCCAGGCACAGCTTTTCTGGGGCGACTGATACTGCGGAAAAAGGGCTGGTTCACGGGATTAGGGGGAGTCTGGCAGGCAAACCTTTTCTGACGAAATCCTGGTCCGTGGGCCTATGGCGACTTCGATGACGTCCTTCTTACAGCATCCTAAGGGTCCCCCTTTGGGTCCCGTGTCGGTTTCCGACTGCAATTAAAGTGGGGGAGCCAGATATACATAAGGGCCGAGAAAGAAAAAAGAAAGGAAACAAGAAATGGGGTGGTATTTCCCATACCCGGTTATTCATAAAAATTACGGTTTTTAATTTGGGTTTTTTAATTTTTTTTCGTCTTTTTTTTCTTTTTGTGTTTTTTTTTCACAAAGGTAAAAAAGAAAAAAAGAGGGAAAATGTCAGTACGGTCCGCATAGCCCTATTTGAACTAAAAACCATCCTGATAGATATGGAATAATAGGGAACGACATGGGCGTCCGCGAAGATCTTTTTTGAACCATAGTCGCACACGTTAAAATGTTTAACTTGTCACAGACAGCGACAGAAAAAATTGCGGGCAAAAAGAGATAAATTTTTACGCCGGCACTAAGACAAAAAAAAGGGTAGTGTTTTTTTATCCTTTGTGTTGAGTGACGAATGTGTGGGGTGTTGCGTGTGTGGTGACAGCTAGCGTTAATGAAGGGAACGAGAGTGACCTCCACAGAGAATTAATAAAAACAGAATATTGGGTTCCTATAAAAAAAACTGAAGTAAATTAGCTGCTAGCTGTTTAAGATTATTTCAACACCACATTGAATTCAACATAAAATATGCGACAGAATACGCATGAATGAATGGGACAAAAAAAAAATTTTTTTCCCCAAAATTTTTTAATCAACAAATCTTTCGGGGTCAAAATATGAATGGAGGTCATTCTAGCTTTGCACGTCAGACTTAAATAAATCAAAAAACGGGGGATCCTTACCCAAAATGCCGATATGACTAAAGCGACTGGGCCGGGAATTAAAAACCCTTCTCTCTTCTCGTATCTTAAATGGGCGCTCGCAAAATTCCCAAAGGTATAAAAATTTTCCCCACGAAAAAAAAACAAACGCTTGGGGGGGTAACCCAAAAACATAAAGCGCTTAAAGAGGGTGAAAAAAGGGTGTTTTAATAAGCGAATAATGTTTCTAGCTTAAACCCTAGTCCTACATTAATAACGGGCGTAACCGCGGGTCACACCGACTCAAAGGGGGGCCGAAAAAACGAATAACTTCGGTTTATTTTACCTATTTTCAACGCGGAGCGCAGATCTATTAGGCGTTTACGCAACCCCGGGGCAAAAATTGGGGGAATCCTGGCACTATGATTGGGGGAAAATCCACCTATATCCAAATAATACAAATTTTTTTACCTGCTTCGCTCTAGCGCCGATAGAACGTTCCACCCAAAAAACAATGTAACAATGAAGCTTTCTTCCAAAAAAAGGAAACCAAGGGTCTCTGACCCTACCCACGCCGCCCCCGGCGGGAAAAAAAGGAAATGAGGTCGGTCAAGACAGGAAATTAACCTTTTTTAATCCCAAAATGACCCCAAAAAAAAGAAAAAAGGGAAAAGGTCAGGTCGGGGGCGAGGGTTAGGAAGAGATAAATGAAAAGGTATTCGTGATAAAAATAAAAAACGAAGCGTTAAATTCGTTGCGATGAAAAAAATATAAAATCTCTAAAAAAGAGAGAAAATAATTAATTACTTTATCGAACGATTTCTGTTTATTTTATCACTACTCGTCGCACGGAATACGACTGAGGTGGAAGAATAGTGGAAACGTGCCTTTTCGTCATTAGCACCTTTTAAAAACCCCAAAAAAAAACAACGGGGTTTAACCCAATGTAGGGAGAAAAAAGGGAAAAAAAATAAGAAAGGGGGCCCAAACGTGTCTTTTAAGTGTTTTTTTTTTCTTAGCCCTGTTTGAAGCGGTCAGCGGGGTTTTCTTTGGGGTGGGTGTCCGTGTTGCTGCCAAAAAGGGTGCAACGGGCCCCCGCTTTTGCCACCAGACTATAAAAGGGGTATGCGTACTCCCAGTACAGTGGTGAGGGACGCAAAACCACGTAAAGGGGTGAACACACCGCTACGACGACGCTAGACTTGTCTAAAGGGTCAAAAAGCGCCGCGCGGAGGCCACGGTCAGCTTGCCCGGAGAGGGGCGGAGCTGACCTTACCGCGCTAGTAGCTGGCTACGTACTCCCCCCCGGGGGGAGGCGAGAGGTACCCTACCCCGTCGGTGCTTCCACGAACTCCCGGGCAAACGAGGTCAATATAAAATGTGACTCCGCCCTCGTGAGCGGGTGGTTCTTATTTTTGAATTTGGGTCCACGTGGAAACCCCCGTGGTCCACTGGTAAAAGAATGAATTATCCACTTTCCCGTAACAGAAATGAATTTCCACATCTTAAAACACACAACACACCACACATATAAAATTTTTATAATATATATATTATAATATATTATATATAATTACAAAACATACGCATATGCATATATATACAAAATAGGTATATAAAAATGATATATACAATATTTATATATTTTTTATGATTTCTAAAAAAATTTTAAAAAGAAAATATATATATATATTTTATAATCTTAAAAAATACATATATTTTATATATTATATATATATAATTTTATATATATTATAATATATGTTTAAAGTTAAGTTTGGTTTGGATTCCTTTTTATACAGTGGATTTCTTAGTGGACAACGTTGTTGATTTTCTAGTTGTGAGCTGCTGCTGCCCCGGCGGAACCGATCCCCGCCCGCCGTGGTGCCGCCACAGCAGTAACCTCCGGGCGAAAATTGCAACTTCTCCGCCGGGGCGGGGCGCAAACCCGGGGGGACCCCTCGGTAAAGGGGGGCCGACACTTACCACTGTACAGCCCGGGGGGCTATATTATATATATAAAATATATATATATATTTATATTTTATAAATAAATATATATATATTATATATATATATATATAAAAAACAATATGACATGTATATAGTATATGTTAATATATAAATATATTAAATAAATTTAAAAATATATAAAATATATATATATTATAAATATAATATATTTATATATTTATTTATAAAATGAAAAAACCTAATAAATATTGTATATATTTTAATTACCCACTTATTTTTATTTTTATATTATTTATTAATTATATATATTTTTTATTTTATATTTATATTATTTAATATTACTATATCATACATCATTATATCCTATATATATATATTCCCCTTATTCTTATATATTATATTTATTATTATATATTATAATATATATACACAATAAAATGTGTAATAAACATTATATACAATAATGAAATATTGTTGTACCCATATATTATATATATTATATATATATATATATTATAATATATATATCAATATATCATAAAAATTAACATGTCATATATTTTTATATTATATTATAATTATAATATATATATAATATATTAAAATATATATTATACATTAAAAAGGGGGCACGCCTTTAAAAACCTCTCGAAAGAATTGAGAGGGGCTATGTCCTGTAGGGGGAAATAAAGGCTTTGGGAAAAAAAAAAAAAAAAAAAAAAAAAAAAAAAAAAAAAAAAAAAAAAAAAAAAAAAAAAAAAAAAAATATATATATAAATTATAATATATAATTTTATATATATAATATATATTATATATAATAATTGTGTTTGTTTGTGTGTGTGTGTGTGGGTTTATTATATAATGCATATATATTATATTATAAATATATATATATAAAATATAATATATTATATAATATATTATATATAATTGCATATTATATACATACCTAATATATAAAATTATATATATTTTAATATAATATATATATATGTTGTTTTATTCATTTATGTGTGTATTGGTTGTGTGTAATATATTATATATGTATATAATTATATTATATATATATTATATATATATATATTAATATATATTATATATTACAAAATTATATATTATATATATTATTAATATAATATATTATTTTTTGTTGTGTGTGGTGGGGGGGTGTGGTGTGTGTGTTTTTGGGTGTGTGTGTGTGTGTGTCTTGTCGGGTTTTGTCTGTTATAGTGACACACCACCACACACACACACACACACACACACACACACACACACAACACAGGGCACACCACACACACACACACCACACACACACACATAAAAATTATATATAAAATTAAATATATATTATATATATATATATATATAATATGTAATATTTTTATGTAATATATATTAATATTTTAATATATATATATGATATATATATATATATATATATATATATATATATATATATATTATATATATTAATACTAAATATATATGCCACACAACACATACACTATAAATTAATAATACTATAATTATTATATATTATATATATATATATAATATTATATATATTTTTATATATATATATATTTGTTTTATGGCATATATTGTTATATATATTTATATAATATTTCCTATTATATTATTTTTAAATTAATTATATATACATATAATGCTATCCCCACCCCCACACCACACACACACACACACAACCACACCCACACAACACACCCCATATATATATATATATATATATATATATATATTTTATAAATATATATAATTATATATTTTTTTTTTTTTTTTTTTTTTTTTTTTTTTTTTTTTTTTTTTTTTTTTACAGCCTTTTTCATTCCCTGCGGACATAGCCCTCTCTAAATTCTTACTGAGGGTTATAGGGCAGTCCCCACCCTTGCCTGTTGGATCCCTTCCTAATAAACCGCGTTTGTGCCACGGCGGTGACTTCCCCTACGACACATGCCTCGATTCTCAAGCGATATGTCGTTTTCTAGTAAATCGGGGGGAAGTTTTCCCTTTCCAAGGAACAACGCGACTCAAACCCCCCAAATCAATTTTCAGTCATGAAGTCTTGAGTCCGATCTCTAAAACCCCTCGATCACCACGGGCCCACACACACACACACACACACACACACCCCACACCCACACCCACACCCACACACACCACACCCACACACACACACCCCACAACACACACACACCCCACACCCCACAACAAACCACTTATATATATATATATATATTATTTTATATATATTATATATTATAATTTATAATATTTATATATATAATATATATTATATAAAATATATATATATTTTTAATATATTTTAATTTTTTATATATTTTTTTTTTTTTATATATATATATATATTTTAATTTTTTAAAATATATTTTAATTAGTTATATATATTTGGGGGGGGGGGTGTTTTGGTTGGGGGGTGGGTTTTGTGTAATAA
>NW_023648349.1:17500-20000 GCF_015228065.2 Penaeus monodon | reverse complement strand
AAGCAGTAAATTTCCCGAGAACCCTTTTCAAGAGGTTTTTGCCAGTAACCTTTTTCAGGCGATCTTCGAAAAATATCTGCTATGCTCAGTCTGCAAAATATGGATTCTGGATCACACATAGGTTCTGCATCAAATTTAACAACTTTGTTAAGTCTTCTGAAGTCTAAACAAAGCCGATGTTTTCCCGTCTTTCTTAGGCACAACTAAGATAGGAGTCGAAAACGAGGAGTCAGATGCTTCGTAATGCCAAGTTGCATCATATGCGAGAGCTCTTCTTCACCACATTCTCTAAGCTGTAAGGAATAGGATAAGATTTTACTCAATAGTATCGGGCACCGTCACCTCTATTTTATATTCAGTAATGTTGGTTTTACCTGGAACATCCGTCCAACACAGTTTCATACTTGCGTAAAATTTCCCTTAATCTTCCTGCTGGGCGTCTGGCAATTTAGTATTGCAATGTACATCTTTCCACGTCTCCTCCCGGGTGATAACTTGGGATTGTAATTAGTTTACCCGACACATCGTCGGACTCCACCACGGCGACGGCGGTTTTATCCGTTTCCCTTTTGCCTTCGCGGTACACAAAAAGTTTTCAACATGTTGACGTGATATTTTCTCGGGTCCCTTTACCTCCACCACTTTGTTCCATTTGTTAGGGCTGCTTAGGACTCTAAACGGTCCCTTCCACTGGAACAACAGCTTATTGGCATTGGTAGGCCCAACAGCAGCAAGACGTCGTCGCCAACAGCAATATTTCTATCCCGGGTTTTCTACGATCGTAGTAATACTGGGCTGCCTCCTGCGCCTGTTTTAATTCTATTAAAGCCATTCTACATTTTATTTCCAACCTTTCTCGTAGGTTTATCACATATTCATAGGGCGGGACTTTACCTCATCGTCAGCCGTACTGCCGCCCCATAGTTCGCGCAACAGCGTTAGCGGTCCTCTCACAGTGTGTCCGTATATCAGCTCAAAGGGCGAGAATCCCGTGCTGGCCTGGGGTACTTGGCGATAGGCAAAACAGAAGGGCGCCAGGTAAGGGTTTGCCATTCCTTGGGCTGCTCAACACACATCCTTTTAAGCATTTTCTTTAGTGTCCCTTTAAAATTTTCAACGAGGCCTTTGCACATAACATGGTATGGGTAGTGGTTAAGATTGAATGGAAAGCAGGCGATACACTTTTTTCATTACATCAGAGGTAAACTGTGCCCCCCTGTCAGATAAGATCTCTCTAGGCACACCTACCCTGCTAAAGATTTTCCCAAGGCCTCTGCTACTGTGGGCGTGTCAATGTTGGAAGGGGGGAGGGCTTCGGGGTACCTCGTAGCGTAATCTACTGCCGTCAGGAATATCGAGAGCCATTTGTGACGTGGCTCCAGCGGCCCCACAATCCACGCCAGCGGGAAAATGGTTCACCTGGCGCAGCACCCAGTTTGAACTTGCTAACCTTCCCCTTATCCCCGTCCGTTGACACACGTCGCATGATCTGCAGTAGCGGGTCACGGCTAGGGTAACACCTGGCCAAAAGAAAGGGTGCAAGTATTCTGTCTTTAGTTTTGCTTATGCCCAAAATGGCCTCCCATAATGCCTGAATGGGCCAGCTCCAGGATAGCTTGGCGACACGTCTGAGGAACAACAAGCTGATCCCGCTGTCTTTTTCCCGTTGTGACCTGTCTGTACAGCAGCCCTTCCTTTCAAAAAAAATTAGAAATTTCATTATTTTTAACCCTTTTAAAAACTTTCCTTTTTGTGCATATATCCGAATTCCATCCAAAGTTTTATCCTCCTCTTGAGTGGTCTGTATATTTGTGTCCAAAATTTTTCCATTCGTGCGTCGCCTTCAACCTGTGCTCCACCCCTGGTATTTCCCCAAATTTAAATCAGGTCACACATGGCTGTGGTAGACACACGGGCTCCCCTCCCGCATAATAGGGGTCTTGACATCAATATTGCTTCAGGGTAATAATATATTTCAAAATTTTGCCATCTTTATTCCCATTCCTTACCATCAGCTTAGACGAGGGAAACCAGACTTCTCCTTACTAACACCGTTGAACATCCCGTGTCCCTCAGTACTACGACTTTTCTTCCTTCAACTTCTCCTCGGGCAGTCTTCAACTTCTTACCTTTGGCTAGAGTTCCTCCACATAGTTCCTCTCCATCTACTTTCTTTTCCTTTCATTTTCCTTTGTTTCTCTCGATTCCATTTCACATTAGTTTCTGGTGCAATTACAAAAATACTTACGGGTGCAGCTGTGTCTTCCTTCCGCAGTTGTGGTTTGGCTCTTTTTTTCCTCGGACATTTGGTGGCCTAAAATAACACTCCCTGGCCCTATGTCCCCTTTTATTACAAAAAAAGCAAGTTACCTGGCCCGCACTGCACCTTTTTCCGTTGTTGGGATGCTGGGCGTGGAGGGTTGAGGAGGGGAATACCTGCGTGGGAAATTTGGGTGCGTTGTCCTGGGGTTACTTGGTTTCCGTGGGCTTCGAGGAAGCG
>NW_023648349.1:10000-12500 GCF_015228065.2 Penaeus monodon | reverse complement strand
TTTCGTCACGTCATCTTGTCACTGGTATGACCCTTAGCTTTTTTATATTATCTATAACCCATTCTGTTACTTTCCTTGTCCCGCTGATGTCCTGTCTCCGATGTATATGACCTGTCCATTGCCATTTTTTCTTTTTAATGATCACAAGTATATTTTTTGTCTGTTTCCTGATCCACATCGCCCTCATCCAATCTCGTAGGCTAATTTCCAGCATCAACCCCTCCATCCCTCTCTGGCACTTACTAGTTTCCGCTCTAGTCTTTTTTCGAAGAATGTATTCATGATTTTGTGTGATCAAGCCTCTGCAAAATCAACTAGCTTTTGTCCACTCTCATTTCTAGTACTAATCCGTGATTCCCTACTACTGAATCTCCTGCTGTCTCTTTACCTATTAATATCTCCCATAATTATTGTGAAATGGGGATTTTACTCTCTCGCTGGCTAAATTAACATCTTCATGGAAGCTCTATATTTCTTTATGACTGTGGCTGCCGGTTGGAGCATAGACTTGAACACTCTTGAAGTTGTACCTATTGTTTAGTTTTATTGTTACTGAAGCCACTCTTTCCCTTATGCTATAGAATTCCAAAATATTATTTTCTAAACATTTTTGAACTAAGAAACCTACCCCTGCTTGCTACCCTGGGGTTTACCTCTCCAATAGAGCACGTGTCCATCATTTAGTATCTTCTGTTCTTCGCCTAGTCTTCTAACCATTTAATGAAAGAGATTTTATCAAGTAATGCTAGTAAGTCAGATGCAGATCTCATTGTCCTTATATTATATGTGCAAAGTTCATCAGCGTGGGGTGGGCTGTTATTAACTGGAGATTCTTAGCACCCTCTTCTCCGGAGTGATCCTGATCGCCGTCGTAACCAGGGGCTCCTTCGCCTCCGTTGATGGAGGGCATTGCTTTGTTTGTGCAGTCATGTTTTTTTGATTGAGAGTTAGGTGTGGTGTGATGATTTGCCGAGTATGTTTGTAGGTTCAAGTGAAACCAGGGATCACTTATCAAGGGTATATTAATGTACACAGAGGAGCACTGTGACCGAACAGTAAGCTCGCGGGTGACTTCTGCCTGAGGCACTATAACTACCCTCATGGATAGTGGCCCAGCCGAAATAGCACGACCGAATCCAAGATGGATAACAGACAAGGCCAACTGGCAGGCGTTCTAGAGAGCCTTGGCCCGCTGTCTGAGAAGCAATGAACCCACACAAAGCGCAAATGTGGAAGTGCTACAAGCCAGACTTGTAAATGCCATTGATGAGGCAGCCTCACTGACCATACCCAAAACTCGGCCTGGGTCTAGGAGTCACAAGGACGCCTGGTACTTCAATGACGAGATTAGGGAGGTCAACCACAGGGTAAATATGTGCCGAAAACATTTCCGAAGGCAAAGAACCCCCGACAACCTAGCCCTCCTAAGGGAGGCTGTCAGGGATGCCAAGGAAACTGCCAGCAGAGTGAGGCAGGAAAAGTGGCTGGAATGGTGTGAAACTTCCACTCTACCCCAGAGTTGGAAGAGGGCTACCATAGTTCCTATCCCTAAACCAAAGGAGCCGGGGAAGTACCGCCACATCTCTCTCCTCAGCTGTCTGGCCAAGACTGCCGAGAGGATGGTACTGAACCGGCTCCGATGGAAAATGGGACCCCCGCATGAACACCTCCAAGGGTTCACCAGGGGCATGAGCACAGTGCACAGCATAGCCACGCTCTTGAGCACAATAAGCACGGGCACATCTGTGGCAGTATTCCTTGACCTGGAGAAGGCTTTTGAATTGACAAGTCCTCTTGCCATTAAGGAGAGTCTGATCCAAAAAGGAATAAAGGGTAAGCTCTTGGCTTGGATGGGGACTACTTTACCAATAGAACAGCCAGAGTCAAATTCCAAGGTCACTTATCACAGCACATGCCACTAGAGAATGGAACGACACAGGGTGGGGTTCTCAGTCCAGCCCTATTTAATACATTAATGTCCTGTATCCTCAACATAAACCTCCCAGTGGGGTGCAAGATCATCTCCTATGCAGACGATCATGCTATCATCTCCACTGGACCATACTGCCTAAACAAAGCCCAGCGTTGTATGGACCTGGTATCCGAGGAGTGTTGCAGGACAGGACTAAAGATCTCTGCAGCCAAATCCAAAGCCATGGCTCTGAGACAGAGAGTTCAAGGCACAAGTCTGAAAATCCAGGGAATGGACTTGGAGTGGGTTCAGGACTACCTCTACCTTGGGGTAAGAATAGACCGGACCCTCTCCTTCCGCAAGGAGGTCCAGTACCTGCTTGACCAAACAAAGGCAAGACTGTCTGTCATGAGAGCAATGACCCCTCACCCTGACTTTGTCGAAGCTCCGCTGTGGGCACAAACCTCGATAGAGTTCTCGGTCATGAGACTGGCAAGCTAAAAGAACGAATATTGTACACCTAGCCTAAAGGCAGAAACCCAGAGGGTCATTGCAACCATCACCCCTCCGGGGAGCAGAACATATTAC
>NW_023648348.1:0-6857 GCF_015228065.2 Penaeus monodon | reverse complement strand
ACAAAGAGAAAAAAAAGAAAAGGGGGATAAAAAAAGGGAAAAAGAAAAAAAAAAAAAAAAAAGAAAAAAAAAAAGAAACAAAAAGAAAAAAAAGAAAAGGAGAAGGAAACGAGAAAAGAAAAGGGTGAAAACGAGAAAAAAAAAAAAAGTAAAGGGCACAGAGACAGACGCGGGAAATGCGAGGAGAAAAAAGAAAAGAAGGAAAATGGGGGTTTTTTTTTGCAACAAAGAGACAATTTTACGTGCTTCGCCCAACGAAGGAGAGGAAATTCTTTCGTCTTTTCGGCCAACATCCCAAAGTCTCATCTCCCCTTCGCTGGTTCCCGTGGGGCCCACTAAGTGATCCCTCCCCCCACCCTTCCCTCCCACCCCTCCCCCACAAACCCCACCCCCCTCTCTTTTCTTTTTTCTTCGTCGCGCCGTCTTTTCGTGTGTTTTTTTTTCTTTTTCTTCTTTTTCCTTTCTTGTCTTCCGTCCGTGCTTTCTTTCGTTTTTCTTTGGTTTCGACCTGGTTCTATTTTCGTTTAAATTTTTTCGTTTTATGCCACATTTTTTTTTTTTACACACACACACAAACCACACACACACACACACACACACACCCCACACAAAACACACACACACAACACACAACACACACAACACACACACACCAACCACCCACACACACACACACACAAACAATATATATATATATATATATATATATTATATATATATATATATATATATATATATATTTTTTTTTTGTGTGTGTGTGTGGGGTGTTGTGTGTGTGTGTGTGTGTGTGTGTGTGTGTGTGGGGTGTGTGTGTGTGTGTGTGTGTTTGAGTGTGTGTGTGTGTATGTATGTATGGATGTATGCATGTAGGTATGTATGTATGTATGTATGTAATATATATATACATATACATACACATACACATAAAACTACAAATACACATACATACACATACACCCTACACCGGTACACACACACACACACACACACCACACACACACACACATACATACACGCACATGCACACACACACAAAACGACACACACCACCCCGCACAAAAACCCACCCCGCAACACCCCACACACACAACACACACACACACCCCACACACACACACACACACACACCCCCACACACAACACCCCACACACACACACAACAAAACACCCCCACACAACCCCCACACCACACAAAATATGTATGTGTGTGTGTTATATATATATATATAATATATATATAAAATATATATATATTTAAAATTTTTAATAATATATATATTACTTATATTTTTTAAAATTATATATATAAATATATATATATATAATATATATATAATAAAATAAATATATTTTATTTATATATTTAATATTATATATATATATATATATATAATATAATACTTTATGGTATATTTTAATTTATAATATATTATATAATTAATATTATATATTTATATTTATATATAATATATAATATATATAAACAGTATCCATACGGATGTGTAAAAATAGGAAAAAAAAAAGCAGAGGAAAAAAGGGGGCCAGGCGGGCGGGTGGAAAATGTAGCAAAAAGGGTGGCACCCCCTGCAGTTAGAAAGAAAAAAGAAAAGTACCCGACTGTCATAACACAAAAGGGATTTATAGGTTTTAAGGGGAAACCTTTGCCGGGAGTAGACCATATAGTTAACGAATGTTCCCTTTAAATAACAATTTTAATTTTTCCCTTTAAGTTGGGATTTTTTTTTTTTAAAGGTGGAGGGGGAGAGATAGAAGGGGGTTGAAGCTCTCGGGTTTAGCAACTTGACAAGCCGATTTAAATTTTTCTAAAATTGGAAAAATAAAAAAAAAAAAAAAGAGGGAGATTTAGAGAAAAGAGAGAGGGGAAAAAAAAAATAAAAATTCTCGACGTTTGAAACCTGGAAATTTAATGGCCGAAGACGAAGGCAAAAAACGGCGCCGGAGTCTCCAAAGAGGGGAAAGGGGAAGTAAGTTTGGGTGATTTCTCTGCATATCTGAGTTATGGAGCAGGAAATTAAGGCCTTTGGGGAAAAGAAAGGGGAAAGAAGGGGGGTGAGGGGGGGGGAATGGGATGGGGTTGAGGCAGGGGGTTTAGGGGGTCAAGGGAGGAGAGGTGAGGGGGGAGGGAGGGAGGGGGAGGGGGCGTGGGGAAAGGGGGGGAGGGGGCCAGGGGGAAGGGGGGAGGGGGGAGGGGGGGGAAGGGGGGGAAAAAAAAAAAAAAGGAAAATTTGAAAAGGGGTTTTAAGAGGAGAAAGGGTTTTTTTTTTTTAAAAAAAAAAAAAAATTTTGGTTAGGAAAAAAAAAACCCCTTTTTTAAAAAAAAAAAAAAAATTTTTATGTTTTCTCTTTTTTCCCCACAAAAAAATTTTTTTCTTTTTCCCCCCCACCCCCCTTCCCTTTTTAAAAAAACTTTTTTTTCCCTTTCCCCTTTTTTTTCCCCTTTTTTTGAAATACTTAAAACCCCCCTTTTCCCAATAAGGGAAAGTAATTAAATTTAGGGTCCCCTCTTAAGGAAAAAAAAAAATAAGGGAGGGTTGGGTTAAAAGTTGGTTGGGAAAATTAAAAGGTTTTCCCCTTAACCCCCCCCCCCCCCCCCCCCCCCCGTTTGTTCTTTTGGGGGTTTTTTTTTTTTTTTTTTTTTTTTTTTTTTTTTTAAAAAAAAAGAAAAGAGGAGTTTGTTGTGTTTTAAAATGGTATTTTTTTTTTTTTCCCTTTTTTTACTTTTTTGTTCATTTTTTTCCCCCTTTTTTTCATTTCCCCCTGTGGTTTTTGAACTTAAAAAGAAAAAGACTATGACCATGTTTTACATGTTTTTTTTTGGTCTAATTTTTATTTTTTCTCGGTTTATATATATATATAATTATTTTATAATATATATATAATAATATATATATTTTTATATTATATTATATATTTTTTTTATTTATTTATTTATTTTTTTTTTTTTTTATATATATAAAGGATTAAATGTGTTGGTGTTTTTGTTTTGTTTTTGGTTTTTGTGTGTGTGTGTGTTGTTTTGGTTTTTGTGGGTTTTGGGTGTGTGTGTGTGTGGTGTGTGTTGTGTGGGGGGGGGGAGGAGGGGGGAGGGCACGCGCGCGTTTTGTGGTGGTAAAGTTTGTCGTGTTTAAAAAAATAGTATTTATGTGGATTTTTTCCCTTTTTTAAAAATTTTTCCCTGCCCCTTTTTATGGTGTTGAAAATCGGTTTTTTAAAGGGGGGAATTGCCAAAAAGATTGGGAAAAAAAAAAAAAAAGTTAAAAAATTTTCCAGATTTAAAAGCGGGGGTCCCTTACGGGTTTTATTTTTAAAAACCTTTTATTTATAAGTTTTTTTTTTGTTTTTTTTTTATTCGTTTTTTATTTTTTTTCTTTTTTTTTGTTTATTTTCTGGGGTTTTTAATTATTTTTTTTTGTTTTTTTTTTGTTTTTTTTTGTTTTTTATTTTTTTTTTTGATTAAAATAAAATTTTTTTCTTTTTCCCCTTTTTTTAATTTTTTAATTATTTTAAATTTTTTTTTCACATTTTTTTTTTTTGTTAAAATTTTTAAATTTTTTTTTTTTATTTTTTTATCTTCATTTCATCCAATTCACCCATCATTTTTTTATTTTTTATTATTTTTTTTTTTTTTTTTTTTTTTTTTTTACCCCCCTCTGTTTTTTTTTTTCTCCTCTTTTCTCTGGGGAGAAAATAGGGGGGAATGACAAAATAAGGAGACGGGGGGAAAAAAAAATAAAAAGGGATAAAAAAAGCCCCTCAGACAAAAAAAAGGGAAGTGAGAAAAGGGGGAAAAATAGAAAGGAAAAAGGGAAGATGAAATGGGAAGGAGGAAAGAGATAAATGACAGGGCAAACAAAAAAACCAGAAAAGGAAGGAGGAAAAGAAAGAGGAAAAAAAAAAAAATTATAGTAAGTGAAACAGAATGAAAAGAAAACGGCGAGGGGGAGGGGGGGACAGAAAAAAGAAGGGGAAAAAAAAGAGATATGGGAAAAGAAAAAAAAGGGGAAAAAAAAATGGGCAGAAGCGAAACAAAAAAAGAAACACAGGAAGGAACCGGGGAAAAGAAGAGAAATGGGGGATGAGAAGAAAGAAAAAAGAAAAAAAAAACAAAAAATGAAAATTTGATAAGAATAGATCGACCGGGGAAGACAAAAAACGGCGGGGGGGACCGAAAAAAAGAAAGGGGAAAGGAAGGGGAAGGAAAAAGAAAAAAGGGAAGACAGAAAAAAAAAGGAAGGAAAGAGAGAAGAAAATCGGATAGAAAAAAGAAAAAAAAGAAAAAAGGGACAAAAGGGAGGGGAAAGAAGAGACGGAAGGAAAGGAGAAGAGAAGAAGAGAGAAATCGGATTTGAAAAAGGAAAAAAGGGGGACAGATAGAGGAACCGAAGGAAAGAAGAGAGAAAAGAAAATCGGAAAATAGAAAAGGACAGGGGGACAGAAGAGCAAGAAAAAAGGAAGGAAAAAGGAACAAAAGAAATAGAAGGGGGCCCCAAAAAAAAAAAAAAGGAAAAAAAAAAAGAAAAGAGGAGGGAAAAATTAAAAAAAAAAAAAAGAAATGAAAAAAAAAAAGAAAAAAAAAGAAAAAAAAAAAAGAAAAATTATCAAAAAGACAAAAAAAAAAAAAAAAGATTCCAAAGAAAGAAGAAGGGAAAAAGAGGAAGGAAAGGACCGAAGGAAGAGGAAAAGGTTTCTCGGCTGGGGGCCGCGCGCGGTCCTGAAATCCCTTCCCCCTCCCCCCCCCCCCCCCAAAGTCGCCCGACCTCAAGACTTTGCTTTCCCTGAAAGGGTTTTTTCCCGGGAGGAGACCGGGGGGGGACGCAGACGAGAATGGGCCGCAAAGCCTTTGATTCCGGCTGTCCCTCGGAATTATATTTATTTTTTTTGTGTTGCTCCTCCTTTTTTGGGCCTCCTTCTTCTTAGGCTGCTGCTGCGTCCTTTGGTTCTTTCTTGTTTTATTAATTTTTGTTTGGTGTTGTTGTTGTTGTTTGTTTTTTTTAGTAAGGAGTAGTAAGTAGTATTTCTTGTTATTTAATTTTATTAAATAATCATTATTACTATTATTTATTTATTTTTATTATTATTATTATTATTATTACTATTTTATTATTATTTATTTATTATTATTTATTAATTATTATTTTTATATTACTATTATTATTATTACTTTAATCATTATCAATCATATCTATCACAAATATTATATTATTTTGTGTTATTGATAATTATAAAAAATTATTATTTATTTTCTTTTTTTACTGGTATTATTATGATTATCATTTTTAAAATTTTTTTTTCATGTTTTTCCTTGTTTCCTGTATCTCTTTCTTCTTTTTTTTCTTCCGGTTTTCTTTTTTTTTTTCTCCGCATTTTTCTTTTTCGTCTTCTTTTCTTTGTTGGGGTTCCCCCCGGGTTCTTTCGTCATTTTTTTCCATCTTCGTTTTTTTTGTTTTTTAACCCTCCTACTTCGTTTTCCCATTTTCTTCTGTTCTTTTTTTTTGTCAAGTTCCCTTTGTCTTTTCCCTCCATCGACATTTTCTCTATTTTTCTCACAATCCTTTCCTCTCGTTTTCTTTCTTTTTTTTTTTTTTTTTTTTCTTTTTTCCCCTTTTTCTGATTCATTCTTCTCATTGTTTTTTCTTTCCCCCCGGGGGGGTTTTTTTTTTTTTTTTTTTTTTTTTTTTTTTTTTTTTTTTATTATTAATCTGTAAGGAAATGTGATAACTTGTTCTCTTAACTCTTTGATATCACCGGAAAAAAAAAAAAATAAAAAAACATTTTTTTTGTTTTAATTTATTTTTTAATATTTTTGTCCATTATTAATTTTTTAAGGAACAGTTTAACCCGTAAATAATTTTGAGTTAATTATCGATGATGTTAATTGCTGGGCTACTAATATCATACTGTTAACTTGTTTGCTATTTATTACTGTTATTGTTCATCGTTGTATTTTTTTTTTTTATTCATCGTGATTTTTTTATTTTTCTATTATCATTTATTTTGTCATAATCATAAATCAATCATATGATTATAATAATCATTAAAAATTTTTTTTTTATCATACCATTTTTTATTCCATTTATTATTATTTTTTATTATCATTATCATATTTTTTTTCATTTCTAATTTTTTTATTTTATCATTATCATTACTGTTACTAATTTGTTGTTTTGTTGGTTGTTGTTGTTGATTTGTTGTTATGGTAAATTGTCATTGTTTTTACAGCCGCCGGGTTCCCCCCCTAAGTACCACCATCAATTAACCTTTGTCACTTTTATACTTACAGAAACCCCACCCTTCCTCTGGTCCCGAGGCTTTCTCGGCCAAAACCTCATTTTCCCCCTTCAATTCACTTTTTATGAATTTTATTAAAACCAAAGCCAGAAAAGAGACCATGACAAAGAAGAAATTTCGAAACTTTTCCCTTCACATCCTGAAACCATCCCCTCTCCTTTCTCCTTTTTTTCCCCTCCCCCTCCCCTTTTTTTCTTCTTTTTGCCCCTTCCCCCCTCTCTCATACCCTTCTCTCCTTTTTTTAAACCCCCCCCCCTCTCTCCCCCATACCCTTTTCTCTCCCTTTTTTAAACACCTCCCCCCCCCCATCCCCCTCTTTCACACCTTAATTATACAATCCCAACTCCCCCTTTCCCCCTCCCCGATCCCTCGCCTCCCCCTTTACGGAACTTCCTTTACATCCTGGAACCACCTCCTCCCTGCACTCTTCCCCTCCCCTCCTCCCCTGCTTGACCTTTTTGACCTTCGCCCTGTTTACCCCCGGGCCCTCCCTTTTTCCGCCAAAACAACCTATTAAAGCAAAAACGACCCGTAATTGGGCCCCGTTT
>NW_023648347.1:0-6857 GCF_015228065.2 Penaeus monodon | reverse complement strand
TTAAAACCGCCATCGCGCAAAACCCGCCCCCCTCATCGGGGCCGCGGAAAAATTAAGTCCTAGTGCGGCGAACGGACTTTTTACAAGAAACCCTCATGCGTCTTAAATACCCGCAATTTAAGGGGAGTAAGTTTTGAGTAAACACACAAATGTCAAACTAATAAAATTTACTTGGGTATGGTAAATTATTTTGGAAAGGGGTAGTTGATAAACTGTGTTTTTTTTCTCTCCTCTCTCTCTCTCCTTCCCCTTCTCTCTCTCCTCTCTCTTCTCCTCTTTCTCCCACTCTTTCTCTTTTCCTCTCGTTTTTCCTCTCTCTCCTCTCTCTTTTTTTTTTTTTTACGCTCCCTCCCCTTTCCCCCCTCTTTTTACAAAGAAAATAAAAAACACCAAAACAAACCCAAATACAAAGCAACCAGTAAATAAAAAACAAAAAAAGCAAAAACACAAGGTTTAAAACCATTTTTCAGGAAAAGGGGGGAAAATCCCAAATTTTGGGAAAATTAAGTAATGTTTAAATAGAAAAGGGTAAACTAGAAAAAAAGGAACTATGTGTAAAAAAAATGATGTGGGGAAGACAATATTGGTTTACAAAATGATGTATTTTAAAGTTTGTGTGGGATGACAATGATGATGGTGGGGTGGGGGGGTGATTGTTGGATTGTGGGGGTATGAATGATGGTGAGGGGGGTGGTGGTGAAAATGATGGGATGGGGGTGGTGTACATGAGGGTGTGTGGTTGTGAAAAATGAGGTGGGGGTGTTGGGTGATGACAATGAGGGTGTGGTGGTGGTGGTGGTGGGGGGAAAATATGGGGGGTGGTGGTGAAAATGTTTGGGGTGGTGGGGGGTGTGACAATGATGGGATGGTGGTTTGGGGGGGTGGTGATGCAATGGGGTAATGGGGGGGTGGTGATGACAATGATGGTGGGGGTGGTGTGAAATGGGGTGATGGGGGTTTGTTGGTGACATGATGGTGGGGGTGGTGGTGATGAAAATGGGGTTGGTGGTGGTGGTGGTGTTGGGGATTGTTGGGGGGGTTTAATAGGGATGGGGGGGTGGGTGGTATTTGGGGGTTGGAAAATGTTGATGGGTGGTGTGGTGATGCCATGATGGGTTGGTGGTGGGGGTTGTGCAATGGATGGTGGTGGTGGTGTAAAAATATGGTGAGGGTGGTGGTGGTGGTGTTGAGGGTGGTGGTGTTGGGTGGTGGTGGAATGGGGTGTGGTGGGGGTGGTGGGGGTGTTGTGGTGTGGGGTGGGGGTGGTGTGATTGGAATGGTGTGGGTGGGGGTTTTTTTGGAAATGGTGGGGGGTTGGGGTGGTGGGGGTTTTGGTGGGTGGTGTTTGGTGGTGGGTGTGGTGTGGTGGGGTGTTTGGTGGTGGTGTGGGGGTGGGTTTGGGGTGGGATGGTGGGTGTGGTGGGTGGGGGGGGTGGGTGGGGGTGGTGTGGTGTTGGGTGGTGGGGGGGTGGGGGGGTGGGGGGGGGGGGTGTGGTGTGGTGGGGGTGGTGTGGTGTGGGGGGGGTGGGGGTGGGGGGGTGGAGGTGGGGGTGTGGGGGGGGTGGTGGGTGTGTTTTGGGGGTGGGGAGGGTTTGGTGGGGTTGGGGGTGTTTTGTGGGGTGAGGTGGGGTGGTGATGGTGGTGGGTTGGGTTGGGGGGTTGTGTGGTGGTGGTGGGGGGGTGGTGGTGTGGGGTGGTGGTGTGGTGGTGGTGGGTGTGGGGGTGGGTGGTGGGGGTGGGGTGGGGTGTGTGGTGTGGTGGTGGTGGGGGTGGGGGGGGTGTGGGGTGGTGGTGTGGGGGGTGTGTGTGTGGGGGGTTGGTGTGGTGTGGTGGGATGGGTGGTGGTGTGGTGTGGGGGTGTGTGTGGGGGTGATGGTGTGGGGGTGATGGTGGGGGGTGTGGGGGGTGGTGTGGTGATGGGTGGTGGTGTGTTGTTGGTGATGGTGATGGGTGGGGGTGGTGTGGGGGGTATGGTGGGGTGGTGAGGTGTGGTGGTGAGGGTTTAGGTGATGGTTGGGGCGATGGTGTAATGGTGATGTTGTGGTGGTGTGGTGTGGTGGGTGGTTGGTGGTGATGGTGATGGGTGATGTGTGGTTGGTGGCGAGGTGTGGTGGGGGTGTGGTGGGGGTGGTGAGGTTGATGGTGTGGTGTGAGGGTGTGGGGGTGATGGTTTTGGGGGTGTGGTGATGGGTTGGTGATTTTGGGGTGGCGATGGGGGTGGGTTGGTGTGTGGTGAGGGGTGTGGTGGGAGGTTTTGGTGGTGAGGTGTGGGGGGTGTGGTGTGGGGGCGGGGTGTGGGGTGATATGAAAAAAAAGAAAAAAAAAAAGAAAAAAAGGATCATCAAACCCCTGCGCAAAAAAAGGGGTAAAAAATAAAAATAAATAAAAAATAAAATAACAAACCTACTAAAAATAAAAAAATAAAAAACAAAAAAATAAACAAACAAATAAAAAACAAATAAACAAAAAAATAAATAAACAAATCAATAAACAAATAAAAAAACAAATAACAAAAAAAAAACTATAAAAAAAAAAATAATAAATAAATAAACAACAAATAAAAAATAAAAAAAATTAACAAAATAAAACAAAAAAAACAAAAAAATAAAAAAAAAACAAAAAAAAATATAACAATAAATGAGTATATTAAAATGAAAAAGTTTTTAAAAAGTTCACAAAAAGCAGACTCCCACGCACGGGTCTGCCTCGCAGGAGGAACATCGAACAGGCGACTGACACTTAATCAAATGCCAGATGGGCGGGCGGGCGGCGAGGCGGGCGGGGGGCGAGGGCGGCGTCACCTCGCGCCTCTGTCTCTCTCTCTCGTCTCTCTTTCTTTCTGTCTCTCTCTCTCTCTCTCTCTCTCTCTCTCTCTCTCTCTCTCTCTCCCTCCCTCCCTCCCTCCCTCCCTCCCTCCTCTCTCTCTCTCTCTCTCTCTCTCTCTCTCCTCTCTCTCTCTCTCTCTCTCTCCTTTTTATGTAGAGGAGAGAGATAGAAACGGAAAGCTAGAGATAAAAGGGGAAAGGGATGAGGGGGAGGGAAGGAGGGAGGGAGGGAGAGAGGAGGAGAGAGAGAAGAGAGAGAAGAGAGAGAGAGAGAGAGAAGGAAGAGAGAAGTAGAGAGAGGGGAGAAAGAGAGAGAAGAGAGAGAGGAGAGAGAAGAAGAGAGAAGAGTAAAAAACAAATAGAAAGACAAAAAAATCATAGGAATAAAAAGAGAGACCGAGAGAAAGAGAAAAAAAAAAACTTATATACACCGAAAATAGCGGGAAAAGTGCAACAGAAAAAAACACTCATTACGCACCAAGTTTAACATCACAAGCAACCCTTTTTTATAATACATTCCTCACAGGATAAACAGCGCACACTCTCTCCCCTCCTCCCTCCCACCTCCCCTCTTACCCCCTTCCCCTCTCACCCTCTCCCCATCCCTGCTCCCTCCCCTTCTCCCCAATCCTCCCTCCCTCCCTCCCCCTCGCCCCGACCCACGCCTCCCTCCCTCCTCCTCCCTCCCTCCCCCCTCTCCTCCGTCCCTCCCTTCCTCCTTCCTCCCTCCCACTCACCCCATCCCCCCTCCCTCTCTCCTCCTCCCTCCCTCCCTCCCTCCCTCCTCCCTCCCGTCCCTCCCCACCCAGCTGTACTAATCAAAGCATCTCTCTTCGTCAATTTCTCGCCTTGAGTGACAGCTTAATCACTTAACCAAAACAGTTAGGATACTTGCCGGTTCTATTCGTCAACCAAGCATAAAAAAACAGGAGAGAGAAAGAGAGAGAGAGAGAGAGAGAGAGAGAGAGAGAGAGAGAGAGAGAGAGAGAGAGAGAGAGAGAGAGAGAGAGAGAGAGAGAGAGAGAGAGGAGAGAGAGAGAGGGGGGGGGGGGGCAGGCAGACAGACAGACAGAGAAAGAAAGAAAGAAAGAAAGAAAGAAAGAGAGAAAGAAAAGAGAGAAAGAAAGAAAGAGAAAGAAAGAAAGAGAGAAAGAAAGAAAGAGAGAGAAAGACAAGACAGAAAGAGAAAACAGAAGACAGGATTACTCTCCTTTCAAATGCAATAAAAAAAAAGCAGCATAACTTCAGCAAAATACTTAATCATTATCTTTTAACTCTTCAGTTCATGGCCCTCCACTGACGGACGTGAGGAGCCAGAAAATGCTTGCAACACCCCCCCACCCCCCCTTCTCATGCTTGATGCCCCTCCCCCCTTCTCATGCTTGATGCCCCCCCCTTCCCCCCCCCCAGCTGCCCCATTCTTCATGCCCACCCCCTCCCCCCGGCGCCCCACGGTCTATCGCCCCCCCCCCCCACCCTCCTTTGGCACTCCGCTTCTGATACCCTCTGACCCCCCCTCCCCCCCTCTTCCAGGACCCCATGCTTGATACCCCCAAATGTGCCCCATGCTTGATACCCCCTCTCCCCCCCCAGAACACCCCATCCTTGATACCCCCTCCCCTCCCCCTCCACCCCTAGAACACCCGATGCTTGATACCCCCCCCCCCCCAAATGTGCCCACGCTTGATACTTCCCCCTCCCCCACCCCCCCGAAGCGCCTCACGGATTATACCCCCTCCCCTCCCCCTCCCCCCGTTACCCCTCCTCTCGCGTCATCAAGCGCATACCCACCGTCTCCTCCGACTCTGCATTCGTATCAAGTTACTCATACATTCCGACATCCTTGCATTTTAAATCTCTTTTAAATGCCGTTGGATCATTCAGAGCTCCTCCTCCTCCTCCTCCTCCTCCTCCTCCTCCTCCTCCTCCTCCTCCTCCTCCTCCTCCTCCTCCTCCTCCTCCTCCTCCTCCTCCTCCTCCACCTCTATTCCCTTCTCGCTCTCGCTCTCGCTCTCGCTCTCGCTCTCGCTCTTTCGCTCTCTCTTTTTTTCTCTTCTCTTCTCTTCTCTCTCTCTCCTCTCTCTCTCTCTCTCTCCTCTCTCTCTCTCTCTCTCTCTCTCTCTCTCTCTCTCTCTCTCTCGCTCTCTCTCGGTCTCGGTCTCTCGGTCTCTCGGTCTCTCAATCTCTCTGTCTCTCTGTCTCTCTATCTCTCTATCTTTATCTCTATCTATCTCTCTCTCTCTCTCTCTCTCGCACTCGCTCATTCATCCCCTCGCTCACTCTCTCATCCACCTTCTCGCCTACTCACCTTCTCCCTCTTTCTTCCCCTCCCTCTCCCTCTCTATTTCCCCCTCCCTTTGTATCCTCCCCCCCCCCCCCGCCTACAAAAACCACCCTTATATGCTGTCGTAGAACTTGTGTTATCAATTATCCTCAATTATCAATTGTCGTTTCCTTTCTCTTCTCTTTTGTTATGCTCATGTTTAATCTAATTAATTTCCTTCCACTGTATTTCCTTCAGTTAACCTCTTTCCCCGCAATTTCTTTTCAATTAGGTTCCTTCCTCTGTATTTCCTTCAATTAATCTCCTTCCCTGCAATTCCCTTTAATTAATTTCCTTCCCTGCAATTCCCTTTAATTAATTTCCTTCAATTAATCTCCTTCCCTGTAATTCCCTTTAATTAATTTCCTTCCCTGCAATTCCCTTTAATTAATTTCCTTCAATAAATCTCCTTCCCTGCAATTCCTTTTAACTAACTTCTCTCCCTTGCGTGCGCTGCATCTCGCATCATGTCTGCTAGAGAGCTTTGCACTGCCGCGCAATATGACATAATTTAGGCCTACAACCTTGTATGACAATTCCTTTGGCGAATTCACTGGCGAGTCTGATTTTATTATTCTCACGCCCATTATCTGTTTTTTTCTCTTTCTCTTTCTCTGCCTCTCTCTTTTTCTTCTCTCTTTCTATTTCTCTTTTTCTTTTCTCTCTTTCTATTTCTCTTTCTCTCCCTCTCTCTCTTTCTTTTCTCTCTTTCCATTTCTATTTCTCTTTCTTTCTCTTTCTCTCTCTCATACATTCTTCCTCTCTCATTCTCACTCTCTCTCTGTATCTCTCGCACTCACCTCCCTCTCCCTCTCCTCCTCAGCATTCCTTTCGCTCTCTCTCTTTCTGCCCATCTCTTTCTACCTCTACCTCAACCTCTACCTCTACCTCTACCTCCCCCTCTCCCTCTTCCTCTCCCTCCCCCTCTCCCTCTCCTTCTCCCTCACCTTACTCTCGTTTCCCCTCTCCCTCTCTCCTTCGCCCACCATTCCGCTGACCATGGCCCGCCCACACTCCCATCATCTCGCCCATCACAGCCCGCCCACTCACCAACCAACCCAACCAACCAACCCACCCATCAACCAATCCACCCACACGCCCATCAACCCGCCCATCACAGCCCACCCACACGCCCACACACACCAACCCACACACCTCGCCCCTAAACTGCCTTCCTCGTGTCGCGACCTTTCCCCTTCTCCCCTCCCCTTCCCTTCTCCCCCCTCCCCTCCTCTCCCCCTCTCCCCTCCCCTCCCCTTCTCCCCTCCCCCTTCCCCCTCCCGGCGCCACATCCGGCAGAGGCGCCTCACATTCCTCAAATACTGCGAGAGAGAAAAGGGGGGTGTGGGGGGGGGGGCGAAGGAGCGAAGCCAAGGAGGTGGATGGACGTGCGAGCATTTATTTGCTTTCCTGTTATTGTTTGCGTTACGCAAGGCGGCGCAAGCTAATACCTCGCCTTGGGTTACAATTCCCTCCCTCGCTGTTTGACCCGGCGCCCGACGAGGTGAGCGTGCGTTTGCTTGCTTGTCGTTGCGTGTTTGTTTTCGTTTGTTTACTTGATTGAGCATTTTGGTTGCTTGTCAGTGTGTATGCTAACATTATATATATATATATATATATATATATATATATATATATATATATATATATATATATATATATTAAATATATTTAAATTTTTTTTTTTTTTCCCTGAGCCAAATTCTTCC
>NW_023648346.1:0-6859 GCF_015228065.2 Penaeus monodon | reverse complement strand
CTAAATGTATGGGCACGCCCGCAATTGCACAGAATAGAATCAAAGGCAGTCAAACAGCAGAAAAATCCTGTGCCATAGGTTCACCCATTTTCAGCAGCCCCGCGGGATTCTCACATGCCTGCTTCCCACTCCCCTTTAGAAATCGCCATCCAAAAATCAGATAGGTGGGAGCTTCCTCAACGATGGGTGGGTTGGGCACAGGTTTTGGGTTTTCCACTTGATCCAAGCAATTTTTTGGAGGGTTCCTAGTCAGGCTAAAGATATCAGCCCAACGTTATAAACCCCCAACATAATCTGAGCGATGCAGTCATCTGGAGGGGGGCTTAGAGTTAGCTTTCTAGGGCTTGGTGGAGGGCAATTTGTTACCAGCAAGATCTGAGAAGTTCTTTATCTCTTCAGCAGTGTAAAACCCCTACACAAAAGGCAATGCAAGTTTTTATCACTTTCACCAACCCCTGCAAAAAGTTCATGGCCTCCAATTTTCCCCCAGGGGGGAAATTCTGCCTTGCCTGGGACGTACGCAATGGACTCCGCCTGCTGCGAGTTTTAATTTAAAGGATCCCACAGAGAAAATAGGATTCAGTTCTCCAGTTCTGTGAATGTCAGAGAGCCAGGTAACCACGACACACACCTCCCCCCTAAGTCTTCCAAGTGAAACACCTAAAGTGGCCACTGGAGGATGAGGAGTTTAGAAGGGGACCCGACGGATAGCCACTACCGACATGGTAATGCCACAGAACCGGGGCATCCAAAAACCCTCGCAATTCGAAGGATCCTTATCAGTTGACAAGAATGTGCTCAATCTCATTGCCAAATCCCTATACCATATAAGCGGGTTTAGAGTTGATACCAGGAGCCAGAAATCCAGGCTGGAGCAAGGATGGAGACCCCTGTCGGCGGTTACCCCTTTTTGATGATGATTATATATATACATAATGTACACACATAAATAATATTATATTATATATATATATAATATAAATATTATATAATATATAATATTATATAAATAAGGGTTAAGGGTTAAAAAGCAAAAAATGTGTAGACATCTAAGGCATGAGCACTACGGGAAGGTACAGTAAAAGGTAGTGAAGGGGGGTTGTTTAAAAATTTTTTGCTAAAATCGACTATCAAATTAACAAAAAAAGGTTAAAGATAACTAAAGGATTGATAGTGAAGGGTAAGGGAGGGTTTTTTGGTAAGGGGGGGTTAGATCAAATAAAGGATATTTTGCATTTGGGAAGGAGAACAGATTGTCAAAACCAAAGGTGAAATTTTGTAAGGATGTCGATAGATTGGGGGTCTAATGGGAGGGTAGGTGGGGGAAAGCAAGGTCAGGCTACATCAAAGTGTTAACAGGCAAAAAAAATTTGGGAAATAAAAAAGGGCATTTCATTGTGAACATAGGGGTGGACAGAATGTGACATCAGAAAGAGGTGTTAGAAGGGTGTGGCCAAAACGAGAGCGTCCCCAAACACTTTTAATGAAAAAAAAAGCTGACCAGGGGAGATTGTTTCCGTATATAATTTTTGGGGAGGGAAATGAACAGAAAAAGCATCGGAATACAAAAGGGCTTAAAATGGAAAAAAACTTAATCCAGGGGTGATATGGCATAGTGGCATAGCATCTAAGTATTTGCGTTATGCCAGGGATTCCCAAAATGCCGGGCACTCAGCAAAATCTGATAAAACAACCAGTTCCTGGTTTACAGACAAGGGGGGTGTTCAGTGCTGTGACTTGGAGAGTTAAGAGAATCGGGCAGCCTAGGTAAAAGATAGTGGAAAATGAAGAAGGGACGTGATATGGTTTTAAGGCAGAAAAAGGAGAGTGGGTGGGGAGTACAGTTATGTGCAAGGGACAATGGTTAAGGAAGAACGGGGGTGGTATTTGAAAGTGCGAGTTGGGAAGGTTAATGCCAAAACCAGCAGTGGAAGGGGATTTAGAGCCATCTGTTTAAACATCAATAACTGGAGGAAGGAATAGAGACTTGGACCAAGGAAAATGGTTGAGAAGGACAGTGGAGGGATACCTGATTTGGTGGGTCACGGGCGAACAAAGGAGCAGATACGGGGTGTAGTTATAAGCATGGAGGTACAAGAATGGCAAGAACGGATGAGGTCAAAGATGGGGAAAGGAGAATGGGAGAGGAGGGTATCCATACAAAAATAGAGGAAAGGATGTAGGTTAAAAATGGAGAGGAAGAAGAAACAAAGTAAGAAGAAGGGATTGTGGGATAGGGTCTGTGAGGTTAAGTGGTGGAATCGAAAGCATCGCATCAGGAGAGATAAAAGGGTACGGACAATGAGAGCGAGATGGCATGTCGGAGCAGTATACGAGCTCATAAACTGGAGAGGTAGTGGTAAGGTTGCCTACATGCTAAGTTCAAGAACATAAGTGGTGGATTGTAATCAAGATTAAGCAATGAGGGAAGGTTATGGCATCCATAATCGAGAGCGGAGAGAAATCAGCTATGAAGATGGAAGAGAGTTTTTTAGGACAGAGTTTGTAAGATTCGTAGGCTGCAGCAAGTTTTTTCTTTTATGTAAAAGGATTACAGTCTCACCAAGAATAATCTGATTGGCAAAAATAAACCAAATGCCACAGGAATGGGATTGGGGCGGAGTGCACATAAGAGGTGTGTGAGGAAAAGGATGGAGAAAGATTTGCAGGTAGTAAAAGCAGAAGAAGCCATCGTTATTAGCCCAGGAAGATACTGATGCATTGCAGCTGAAAGAATTGACGGAGATTTGGTACGGATGTACCAGAGGACAAAGATGATTAAAATCATCAACATATAGTGATGATCGGGATCATTGGTGGTAAACTGAGGGCAAGGTCATAACGACAAGGAGAAATAAAATAAGTGCTAAGCACACTGCCTTGTGGGATGCCTTCAAACTAAGGAGAGGAGCATGATTGTGGGAAGAGGTAATTTTGAATGGAAGCTATGTCTGGAGAAGAAAGGACTTATCAAACGACACTCATGTTTACAACAATAGGCATAGGGAGGACACACAATTGTTGGAGAAGCATGGATAATTATGGATAACATGGCGTGCAACGGTAGATGTCATTATGTCCGAAATGAGAAGGGGTTCAGCTGTATTTTAGAGCATGGCAGAAAAACCAAATTGGGAAGGATGGAGAAGATTGTGACATTCAAGATACCACATTAAGCGAAAGGTGACCATTTGATAGAGTCGTGTTACACAAGCAGCTAGTTAGGTTGGAATAGTTAATGGTAACGGATAGAGAGGAAGATGGAAGGTGTAGGATTATACGGTAGTGATTACCATTCAGGGCCCTCATGAGTGTTGTGCACAACTGTAAGGGCAGCACTGAGGCGTATTGGAAGAGGACTTAGGGTGAAGATGAGGGGCTGCGTTCCTTGTTGGAGCCGCTATAGAAGAGAAGTTGCTGGAGATAGGGCTGATAGTTGATTAGGGGTGCCTCTTTGTAGCGTAAACTGTTCCAGACTGAAGTTTTAAAGGAAGCAGCACAGCGGTGCAATCAGGAGTTCACCATGGAACCACATTTGAAGGTCTTGAGGTTTGGAATGGCTGTATAGGTTAGATCTTAGGACTGTAGTGTGAAATATTATATCATATCTGAAAGGGACGGAAGGGGGAGGGGGGGGGGTAGGAAAGTAGAGGGGAAAGGGAAAAGTATGCCATTTGGGTTTATAAAACCCCCAGGGGGGGGGGTTAAGAGTAGACACATAAAGTAGGAGAAAGGAAAACTGGAAAGTGGATACTAAGGGAAAAGGGAAATCAAAATGGAGTAAAGGGGACATAAGGAGGAAAGACATGAAAAAATTGCAACATAGTAAAATTATGGGGTGACTAAATTTAAAAAGAAAAATAAGCATTATGAAAGGGGAAGTGTTCTAAGGAGGCCTGGGAATTTGGTAATAGAATAACCCAAGGTGTGACGGCTTTTAAAATCACCAACTTGGGAAATTAGCGGGATTGGGGAAACAAATTTTCAAAGGCAAAAAAGAAAAAGGAAGTAAGGGAAACTGCAAAGCTGTGTCAACGGCGAAAAAAGATGTAAAAAACTGGAAAGGCAGTTTTTTGAAGGGGGGTTGATGAAAGTGTTTTTCTGATGGTAAGTATAGACGAGACAAAAAGGGAAATGTGAAGAAAAAAAAAAAGGGTATTTGAGAATGGATAGGAGGATTTAAAAAGAAAAGACTCTTGAGGAATAATGGATAGTTATAGGAAGAAAGGCTATAATGAAAGGGCAGGGCTTGAGAAGGGAAAAACCTGAATATTCAGAGTATTTTTATTTGATCTGGAGTGATAACGGTTACAGGCTTGGGGAAAAATTTGAAGGGAAGGAGCTAATGGTAGATAAGGAATGGGGGGGGGGGGGGATATATGGGAGGTGGAGGATGGGGGAATGGCTAGTGTGACATAAGGATTCACGTGTAACCCAAGAGGGAGGGGAAGGGGATAAGGGGAGGGAGGGGGGTTAATGTAATGGAATTTAGGGGGGGATGGGTTTTTGGTTTGGGGGATAGGGGAAAGGGTGTAGGAAAATTGAGTGGGAGGGTGGATACGGCAGCATTTTGGTGTAAGGAAGGGATTTGGGAAATTTTGGGGGTGGATGGGGGTTTGGTGTCAATTTGGGATCAATAGATATTTTTGAATATCTTCAAGAGTTTCGTTTTGGGTTGGTTGTGGGAGTTTTGGCCCGAGTGGGGAGGGGAGGGAGGAAGAGGAGTGGTTTTTTGAGAAGTAGAGGAAAGGTAGGTGGAGGTGAGCGTGGGGGGAGAAGAAGGGTTGGACGAAAAGTCTGTGGGATAGTGGGGGGATGGGGGGGGGAAGAAAAGGTGGGGGGGTGCGTAGAATTAGGTGTCGGATTTAGAAGGGCAAAAAAAAATTTGTTGGGGAAGGGTAAAAGGGAAGATGAGACCAAGTCTGAATATGGGTTTGCCACATCAGCTAAAAACTTTTAGGGGGGGGCACCCCCCTTAAAATTATTAGGGGGACCCCCCCAATTTTGGACAGTGCGTGAGTGTGAAAGAGCAGTTGATCGGTTATGACCGGTTTTGGGCACCAGGGGCATTGGGTGTGAATGACAGGTTTGATGAATCCCCAAATCCCAAAAATGTGACACTGAAGAGGTTATGGTCAGATAGGTGGGATTTCCAAAATGTAAATAAAAAGGGAAAAGGTAATTTATGGAAATTAATTTTGGCAGTATTGGGGGGGTCTTACGATACCTTTTTGAAGAAGGGGGTACATTTCTGATATCACATCATACTCGGTGAGGGAGCTAAGAAGTCTTTCCCAATCTAACCAATTTTTGTTAGATAAATTGGGAAGTTTGCGGGGGAGATAGAGAAGGGGTCCAGTACAACTTTGAGATTGGATGGGGTTCTGCAGAAAGGGGTTTTACCAGAGAGATCAGTTGGTTTGTAATCTATAGCTTGGTTTTCGAATTCCCTTGACGAAGGGGAAAACGATGGGGTTCGGCTCGGGAAAATTTGTTCCATTTGTTAAAAATGGATTTTCTTGTGTCATACTGTCATTTCTTTTTGCTTTAAATTATTCCTGGTGATCCTTTGGCGGTGAGGGTTTTGAAGGCCAAGATTGCCAGACGAGACCGCTGCGTCTCACAGCACATGTTGTCAGGAAAAGGACTGGGGGGGGGGGAGGGGGTGGATACACAAAAAAATCGGTCCTATTTGGCTGGCTAAATAGATTTTTAGGATATTTGAGAGATAGGGGCGGTAGAAGAACTGGGATTTGTGGAAGAGGGAAAATAGTGCTGAGGGAGGTATTATTAGGGAGAGAAGCAATAAGGCTTAAATTTTAAAAAAGGGAGGATGGGAGTTTGATAAAAAAGGTTTGTGGGGGTAGGTATAAAGTTAAAAATTTGTTGGGAGAGTGGGAAATATTCTTGATGAGTTTAGATTGGGGGTTTGTATTAGGGGGCATGAGGAGGGGGTATAGTTACAGTGTTCTGAGTCTGGTCAAAGGAGAGCCTGGGTCGGAAACCCGGAGAGTTTGGTTAGTGGGGTTATTTGATGAAGGGAAAGCCTCATTGCCCTTAGCAAGTGAACAATTTCTTTATTGGCTTGGGTAGTCTAGAGTTATTGGGAGAAACAGTCCACTCATTTTTTTGATCATCACGCGGAGAAAAATGTAAACACAGATCGGGCAGAAACAACTACCCCAGGTTGTTATACAAGATTGGGAGGTCCGTCGCAGGGGTTTCGTCAGCCCCAGTTCATATTGTATACTCGTAATTTCTTTGATTTATGCATTTTGACGAAAAAATAATCGAAACCGTCAATACTTCTCTTTTATTGTGAAGATATTTATTTCATTCAAACCTTTTTGACCACACACACACACAACACCACACACACACACACACAACCCCCCACACAACACACAACCACACACACAAACAAATATATATATATATTATATAATATATATAATTTAAAATATATTTAAATATATAAAATTTATTATATATATGAGACTGAATCCGACTTACACATTACTTGAGGAAACCACTTTTTTTTATCATTATCTTATGAAAATGGGGGGGAAAAAAAATTTGGGACTCTTTTTAAAACCCGGGGAAAAGGAAACTTTTTTTTTAAAAAAAAAAAAAGGGGGAAGAAAAAAAAAAAGGAAAAAAGGAATTTTCTAAAAATGAGGGAAAAACCTTTTTTTAAAAAAAAAAAACCCCCCTTTTTTTTTAAATTTTGGGGGGGTTTTGAAAAGGCCAAAAAAAAAATTTTTTCCAAAGGGGGGGTTTTAAAAAAACAAAACCCCCCGAAAAAAAAAAATTTACAAAAATTTTGGGTAAAAAGGGGTTCTAAAAAAATTTTCCCAAA
>NW_023648344.1:0-6859 GCF_015228065.2 Penaeus monodon | reverse complement strand
CCGAAAAATTTTTTTTTTTTGCCTTTTTTTAAAAAAAACTAAAAAATTTCACAGCTTTTTTTTTAAATTATAATCTAGTTAATCTCCATTACAGATATAATTTACCATGTCATAACTGAAAATGAAAAAAAGGGCTAACACAAGAATTGTAGAAAAACAAAAAAATATAAAGTAGGGACATCATGTGGCAGTAATATTTATCATTTTATAAGAAAAAATAAAATTAAAGAAATCCTTACAAATAATTTGATAATGTAGAAAACAAAATTTTTCCATACGGACGTATTGAAATGGAAGAATGGTTTTATAAATAGGAAATGAAAACTTTCCTATTGCAAAGTTCTTATCACTTCATTCTTTTGAAATTTTGGCTTTACCCCTAACAAAAATTTTGCTCCAGCATGGGGCCAAAAAAATTGGTCCTCCATACTGGGATGCACAACACCCTTGCCCGCAAAAGCAACAAAACGCCAAATATGAACACGGTGATATAAAATTCAGTCTTTGATAGAGAATAAAGAAATCTGTGTTCGGCTGATTTTTTTGTCACCCTAATTACTTTATCAAATTTAAAAAATATATCACACGAAAAGCACAGGGGTTTTTTTGAGATGAGATGTTAAAAAGGTCTTGAAGAGGGTTGAGAGGAGGGGGAGGGGAAAGGGGAGGGGGAGGGTGAGAGGAGGAGGAGGAGGAGGAGGGTTGAGAGGAGGGGGAGAGGAGGGGGGTTGAGAGGAGGAGAGGGGGAGGGGGTTTAGGGAGGAGGAGGAGGGGGAGGGTTGGAAAGGGGGAGGAGGAGGGGGGGATTGAGAGGAGGAGGGAGGAAAGGGGGATTGGAGGAGGAGGAGGAGGAGGAGGATTGAGAGGTGGTGGAGGAGGAGGAGGATTTAGAGGAGGAGGAGAGGAGGAGGATTGAGAGAGGAGAGGAGGAGGAGTGTGAGAGGAGGGAGGAGAGGAGGAGGAGGATTGAGAGGTGGTGGAGGAGTGATGAGGAGGAGGAGAGGAGGAGGAGGAGGAGGAGGAGGAGGAGGAGGAGGAGGAGGAGGAGGAGGGGGAGGGGGGAGGTTTGAAAAGAGGGAGAAGGAGGTTGGAAGGGGGGAGGAGGGGGAGGGGAAGGGGGGAGGGGAAGGGGGAGGGGAAGGGAGGAGGAGGGGGGGGGGGAAAGGAGGAGGAGGAAGAGGGGGAAAGGGAGGGGGAAAGGGGAGGAGGAGAGGGGAGGAGGAGGAGGAGGAGGAGTGACCATGTTTTGAGAAAATGTGGTTTCAGGGGGGGGAGGAGGAGCAGCAGGAGGAGGGGGGGAGGAGGGGGGAGTGCCCCATCTGTTTGAGAAAAGGGGTTTTTTCAGGGCCCATGACAGAAATGCCGTTTCATAAAAAAATTTGGCTTGAGGGCCCAGTCGAATATGCCGTCATGAATAAATTTGGCTTGGGGGGCCCAATATGTGGAATATCCCATCATGAAAAATTTGGCTCGAGTGCCCACTACATAAAATATGCATCAAGGAAAATAGGGGGGAGGGCAAGAGAGGGAATATCCGGGGAATTTTTTAGCTGAAGGCCGGGTGATGTGAAGACTTGCCATGGGGCAAAAACCCTCCTGCACTTAGGGGCAATAAGGAAGGAACTCTTTCATTATTTCCTTTGGGAAATGAGTATGGGGAAAACAAAGGTGGTCATATGATTTCTAAAAACAAAATCTTAAAAAGACATAAAAAATGTTTTTTTGTTATTGTTTTTATTTAGATTTCCATCTTGAAACAGGGTTTTATAGAAAAACATAAACAAGGAGACTTAATACCTTGGCCTGCAAGCCACAAGAGTTGCCACTCAATTAAACATGATGCCCAAATTTTTTTAGCCACATGCAGGGGCCAGTACCCAGATCCAGAATTTCAATGCATTATTTCCATTGATAAATGAGTGTAGAAATGTACTGGTGATCATATGTATTACAAAAAAAAAAAAAAAAACATCTTAAAATGACACAAAAGAAAATTTTTTACTGTTATAGACAACATCTTGATACAGGATTTCAAATGAAAAATATAGGCAAAGGGGGTCTTCAACCTTGGCCTACAAACCACACACTCAAAAGAGTCACCATCAAGTAAGCCTGATGCCCAAATGGGGGCCATGTGCAGGGAGCAGGCACCAATCCAACAGGTTAAAATCTGTAGACACCATTTGGGACTTAGTACAACAGAGCTTTAACCTATATCCTAAGAATCAATAATACAAACTGGTAGGAGATTCAGGTAATTTCAACATAACAATCATCTCTTCAATTATATGATTCTGATAAAGATATAACATCAAAAAGCAAATCACATATCTGGCATTAAGAAATTTTTGTCATATTTGCCACATTTAAAACTTTCATCCCTTCAAATGTTCTCTAGGTCTTAGAATAAATTATCGGGTAAAAGCCTGTTATAAGGTTAAGCTTGCTGTGCATAACAAATGGGTGCATGGCTGGATAAGCCATTTTTCTGGTCAACATGGACAGGCTAGGACACATTTTGAATATCATTTAAGTTAAATTAAAATAAAAATGAACTTGAAGTACAAATTACTTAAACAGACTATAAATGAATTTAAAAAATAAAATAAAAACAATTAAATGCCCATATCATCAGGTCAATGTCTCAGACAATGTCTAAGACAATTGTTTACAATCACACCTTTAAACCCAAAGCTTTTTTAAAGTTCATCATTTTGTTCCAAAAACATTTTCTATGGTTTTTTAATTTGCCCCCGTCTTTAAAACTTCCTGTAAATCTTCAACACTTTTTCTTTGCATCAATAACCTGGAAAAGAAAAAGTTCAGAAATACTATTATTTCATGCAACTTATAATAAAATGAGGAACATAAAATCCGTATCATTTTTTGTTTTACAAAATTTCAGCAAATATTCCTTTTGCCTTATGTTCATTAAACTTTTAAACCCTTTTGAGAAACATTTTTAAAATCTTTTATGTGCTTTTAATCTAATGCAGCAGGTAGCAAGACTAATGCATCACCACGTTAATAAAGAGTTTATCTTTACACATAGATGGCTCTACAAGTGCTTAGCCACCAAGGAGTCAGCTATTAGTCTTACCTATCTCATCTTTTTAAACCCCTTTTCTTTCATTTTTTTAAAGTTCATTTCTATTATTTTATTGTCTTTGATTAATCAATATTTAAAAACATTTAAAAATCAAAATATCAGCAAGAATGATATGTCAATATAATAGTAATGGAAAGAAAAACAAAATTTTCCCTGCCAATTTAAGGAAATGGAGGAATCGTCACTCAGACCAACTGATAAGACTCCTTTCTGGCTGAGCAATGTGGAGGCCATCTGTATGTAACAAAACACAAAAAACTAAAGGGAACATTACATAAACCCACTGAACATTGGGTTAAACTACATTAAGCATTAGTCAATAGCTTATATCATTACTGAGTAATAAGCAAAAAATGTTTATAAAACATCCTATTTTAAAGTATATCTTACCTACTCCAAACATTGTGAATATAAACATATATCTTATATTTTTTACAGTAAGAAACTTACAGAAAAAAATGGGCAGTATATTTCATTAACAAAAAAAATTTTTTTCCCCAAAACCCATTATTTTAATTATGATCTCATAACCAACCTTCCACACGTCATCCTTCAGCAACTGGAAGTTTCATAGACGCGTTTCTGAAACTCTTCCTTTTCATAACGTTCCCGCTCCAAAATTGCCCTCGCCTTTTTGCTTCCTCTGGCTGCAAGTAAGAAACAACAACCTGATCTGGTCTTGGAAGTCCAGCATCACTCTTCTTACACCACCTCCAAACTCATATTCTGAAAAAAAAATAATTAGGAGACAATTACAAGAACTTACAATGCAAAGTACAAGTGCCAAGAATGATGCAAACTCAGTAGCTTGATTCAACTTTAGAGAAAAACATTATAGCATTTAGAGAAATACCAAGGTGGAGCCTTTAAAAAGTGCACACCTGGCAACAGAGTATAAAAAATTTAATCAAATTATCAATTTGTAACATTCCACTGCAGAACATGGGCCTCTCAAAATTCATGATGAGTTTTCTTTGGCAGCACCATTCTTGCCTAACAACCTTATCACACAATCAGTATACTGACTCTGTGACTGCTCCACAATGTTGAAAAATGTCTCACAATATCATTCCTACTGCAAGAGCAGCCTTACAAATTTGCTTACACAAGGTCAGTGTTTCAGTATTCTTCATTTCCATGTTTCATTACTATGCTTCCCAATGATTGTGTGACAACCTGAACCTTAATCTCTTAGAGTTTCAAAATGCTCTCAATAAACTTTAAGTTTACTGGTAACACATCTGCTGTGAAACTAAGCCTTTGGCTAAGTTCAAAAACAGCTACTCTAGCTTTATTACTGTACATATAATGTATTTGTGGTATATACATAAAATCATCAAATTATGAGTTTCTCAAGCACTCTGCATGCCAGAAATTTATCTTGGTTTTATTTTCTACAAAACTGCAAGGTCACAATGGAAAGTTTGCAAGTACACTGCAGTTACAATAGGTCTAATTCTGCTATTACCACACAGGTCACATTGTGCTTTATGCATTTTGAGTGAAGTGCACAGTGTATCACAACAGATTTCAGTGAATAAAATTATATGTAAGCTGCAGTCTACTACATATTATTCAGATTAAATAATATTTACTGTTACAACAATGCTTAATAAACATAAAACCATAAATAAAAACATGAAAAAATACAAAATGTACCAATTGTTACTAAAGCTGCAGCTGGTGCCACCGCAATTGCTGCCATTATTAAGAATCGTATTTGTATTATCTGTTTTGATTTTTTTCTACATATGTATTTCTATAAACTCCATATATAATATTTCATTGTTCATGACATAAAATCATAATTATGATATAAACACATTATGCAAAGAGTCTCTAGACTACAAAATGTGTATTTAAGAAAGAAGATAAAATCACTACAGCTAAGCACAGCAGAACAGAAGACCATACAGGACAATCACAGCACTTACAGCACACACAATCAAACAAACAAAAAAAAGAAGAAGAAGAAGAAGAAGAAGAAGAAGAAGAAGAAGAAAGTAGTAGCCTACCACATGCATGTAGTTGGCCAAGGCACATGACAAAACTGCCATCAACAGAAATTGCTTCCTAAGAATGCAACCCACCCAAGCCAAAAGATAGCCCAACACCCATCTGACATTTCCCAAAGAAAGCTTTAGCTAACGAGTTAAAGTCAACATCCAAATATGCATAAATGTGTGTGTGTGTGTGTGTGTGTGTGTGTGTGTGTGTGTGTGTGTGTGTGTGTGTGTGTGTGTGTGTGTGTGTGTGTGTGTGTGTGTGTGTGTGTGTGTGTGTGTACGTGTGTGTGTGTGTGTGTGTGTACGTGTGTGTATGTATGTATATGTATATGTATGTGTATGTGTATGTGTATGTGTATGTGTATGTGTATGTATGTATGTATGTATGTGTATGTATGTGTATGTATGTGTATGTATGTGTATGTATGTGTATATATGTGCATGCGTGTCCGTGTGCGTGAATGTGCGTGTGTGTATGTGAGTGTATTTGTGTGCATACATGTGCATATTTATCTGTGCACTTGCAGATGTGTTTGTGGGTATGTGTGTGCATGTGTGCGTGTCTGTATGCCTACATGTCTGCGTGCCTACATGTCTGTGTGCTTATGTGTCTGTGTGCCTATGTGTCCACATGCATGTGTGTCCACGTGCATGTGTGTCTGCGTGCAGGTGTCTGTGTGCGTGTCTGCATGCATGTGCGTGTCTGCATGCATGTGCGTGACTGCATGCATGTTCATGTCTGCATGCATGTGCATGTGTCTGTATGCATGTTTTTCCCTTTCCATATGAGTAATGTATTGTTGGAATACTCCCTATCTTCACGTCAATTGTCACATGCTAAACACATGACTTATAGTTATTCTTAAACAACTGTGGGATATGACAGACAGACTCCCTGTTGGGAGCCAAGGGCTAACACCTCTCCTGTAATAGCAGCCACATTCAATCATCATTTTTCAATAAATTTAGGAGTCAATGTATCTTGGTCACCTATTATGAACCCTAAGCTTGCCAAGTATCATACTCTTGTAGGGCCCATCTTCCAGGCTCCTATAGTGTGTATTCATATGTGTGTATGCATAACTTCATATGCATAAGTGCATATGCATGTGTGTATGCATGTATCTACATGTCTATACACGTTTGCATACATGGATGAACACATACTATATTTCACAGTGAGAGAATGCTATACAATGACAGCAGAAGTATAACAATTATAGAAAACAGGATATAGGTTGCAGTTCTTAAACATTTTTTAGACTTCCAGACATTCAATATGATTTCATTTATCTTACAAGTAAAATTCAGTCTCAGCTTGAATGCAACAAAATAAATGTTGCTACTACAAATGCAAACACAAGTAAAGCTATGCTTCTTTTCTGAACCATTTACTGAAGCTTCCACTTACATAAACACTTACCATATTGATTTGAAAAAGTCAAATCAATAGATGCATATTAAAGAGGTGTGAATTTTCTCATCATTAATACAAAAAAAATTTTCAAATCATACCTTCTTTGCAGCAGAAAAGGCAACACCAGAAAAGGCATATCTATCTACAATTATTGATGTTCCACTTTTCAGTTCTGATAAAATCTTTGGCAATAATTCCCATCTGGAAAAGAGAAAAAAACAAATTTTTTAATGAAGCCCAACATGCAAAAATGTCTGAATTTTTCAATTCACTAAGAAATATTAGTTTATTCAAAACAATATCTGTCTGGTGAAAAAAAATTTTAAC
>NW_023648343.1:0-6860 GCF_015228065.2 Penaeus monodon | reverse complement strand
ATTTCTTCATATAGAATCGTGTCTCAATACAGCATCAGTTCAGTGAGATCTATAATGATAAACTTGCCTGAATGTTTACCATGGGGCTGGCTTGCTTCGAGGCATTCGAGTTTCAGGAATCTGTATCACATCATTTGTAAGAAAGTTAGAGGGTAGTACTCGAAAATCTTGTTTAATACTATTCTATATGTACCAACTCTAACAGAGAGGAACAAGCTCAAGCAGAGAAGAAAAGGCTGCAGGAATATTGCCGTAAAGCTTACAAAAAGATAAAAGAACCAGAACAGAAGAACGTTGGCAGACAATTGTCAGCGAGAAAACAGCTTCTATGTCAACACTGTAAGGTCTTTCCGAGATCGTCGTTATGAGTACAAAGGTCTTCTTAAGGTTGCAAAAAGCAGCTATCTGAGGCACAAGAAAAGGTAAAAAGTAATATATAGTGTATATTTTATTCATTATGTTAAAATTTCATTTAAGTGATACCTCATCCAAATTATTATTTTTTTCTTTCTTCTTTCTTTCTGTCTTTCAAAAGATTTATAATAGAATCAGGATGAAATATATTTTGTCAGGATCTTAAAGGCCTTTAAGATCCTGACAAAATATATTTCATCCTGATTCTATTATAAATCTTTTGAAAAGACAGAAAGAAAGAAAGAAAGAAAAAATAATAATTTGGATGAGGTATCACTTAAATGAAATTTTAACATAATGAATAAAATATACACTATATATACTTTTACCTTTTCTTGTGCCTCAGATAGCTGCTTTTTGCAACCTTAAGAAGACCTTTGTACTCATAACGACGATCTCGGAAAGACCTTACAGTGTTGACATAGAAGCTGTTTTTCTCGCTGACAAATTGTCTGCCAACGTTCTTCTGTTCTGGTTTCTTTTATCTTTTTGTAAGCTTTACGGCAATATTCCTGCAGCCTTTTCTTCTCTGCTTGAGCTTGTTCCTCTCTGTTAGAGTTGGTACATATAGAATAGGTATGTAAAACAAGATTTTCGAGTACTACCTCTAACTTTCTTACAAATGATGTGATACAGATTCATGAAAGCTCGAATGCCTCGAAGCAAGCCACCCCCATGGTAAACATTCAAGGCAAAGTTTTTCATTATAGATCTCATGAACTGATGCTGTATGACGACACTCAAATAATGATTCTATATGAAGACATGAGACTAGGAACATCTTCCTGAAAACACTACCACTGACTTTTTAAGCTCGTGGAAAGCTCTGTGGTTCCACCCGGGCTGAGCTGGTGGAAATCTTTCTGTCTCTAACTGCTGCGGGGATGCGCTGATATTCACTACGGGAGGCTGGGTCATGTCTCCTCTCCAGATCCATGGACATCTTTCTCTGACACGTTGCTCCAGGTTTGTTAAAATCACAGGCAGCACAAACAGTTTCATCCACCTAAAATAATGATCATCTTTTATTATCTTATCATATTCAATCTCTACAGGGAAGGCTTATAATCGCAGTTGACATGGCTTATGCTCTGCCAACTGGGATTTTATTTAATCAGTTCTTGTACACTGAACTACAAGTGCTTAGTCACATGGGTGTAAACTAGCAGGCCTACTGATTTCACCTGTTTACATTAACCCCTGAATATTTGGAAAGATTTTTTTTTTTATACTATTAATAATAAACACTCTCATAATAAAAATAACAATGCTAATAACATATCACTGAATGATCAACAAGAACAATAATATTGGGGAAAAAAAAATAATCACAAAAAAATTGAAGAATGGGTAAAAAGGCACAATACTAAAAAATTCAAATACACTTACATATTTTACATATACATAAATGATCCTCAACCAGGAGTAATTGTACCTCCCAGGCAAAACAATGTACATGGTAACAGGTAAATCTTTACTAACAGGGTGAGCCAAGCACAGTGTAAGTTATGCATAAATGTGTTAGTTTAAAACAATTAAACTGTTGCCATACTGAATCAGCAACACTCCCCTAATAATGTATGACTTTTTTTTCTTTTTTTTACACATTCATACACACATCTTCCTTTACCAAATTTGCCTTGTGCATAGTCTTCACAAATAAAGGTATCTTATTCTTTCCATTACCCTTATACCAATTTTTCTATTTATTTTTTTTATTTATTTACTTATTTTTTATGAGAGTAAGGATATCAAAAGCAAAGCACACCCAGCTGTTCATCATAAATGACAAAAGGAAGGGCTGAGAATCACATGTATACAAATCCCATACATAAACACAAACAGACTTGCACATAATTATAAGAATTAGTACAAACAACACAGAAAACCTTGAAAGATTCATCAGACAACAAACTTACCATAGCAGAAGGTTGGAGTCGATTTGTGAGGATAATGTTAGGATACATAGCTCCTACATCGAGATGGTAGATCAGAGGGTTCTCTAAACGGCATGGAGGTCCCGCAAGTCGGCTAACTTTGTCTTGATATCTTCAACTACCTCATCATAATTGATCACTTGATCTAAAGGAATGCCTTCTTCCACTTCAACACAGAATTTTATAGTGCGATCCACATTGTCCATTAACTTCTGAAAAGCTTCTGGAACCTGGAAATAACAAGTTGTATAAACAATTTACACTGTACATGAATTAGATCTGATCTTAAAATAATATGAATAGCATGATTAATATTAATCAAGCTTAATCAATGTCTTCATCATTATAATGAAAGAAAGAGGGAAAAAGAGAAAAGGGAAGAGAGAAAGAGAGAGCGAGGGAGAAATTAATGGTAACAGTAAACAAGAAAATTATATAAATTATTTAAATTTCATCATTATTATGTTATATAAATAACCTTTCATTAAATACTGGAGAAGTCAAATTACTTCCACTATGAATCGAGGGAATTTTTTATATACATTACATGTACAAAATAATGGTAATAACCATACTATATAGATAAAAGACTGCATTACAGTATTAAAATCTCAAGGTGAATATTTAGTTACAAAGATTTAAAAAAAAACCAATTACAATCAAATAAATAATCTTCCAAATCATATTTTTCAAAAACCAATCTTATTTTCACTCCAGTAACACTGGATAAAAAGCATAATTTTATTTCATCAAACAATGCCTAAATCATTAAGAAATCCCCACCATTCGAAATCTGCAAGGAATATCGGCACGGAACACTCCTGACTCAATGGCTTCTACGTGCCCTCCAACGTAAGTTTCGGAGTCAATCACATGGCCATCGGATGAAAGTTTATTCAGCTCTGCGACTTTCTTATTTGGATAAACAATGTTGGCATGGTAAGCTTGCACCATCAACAGTGCTTCACACAGCGTTCCAGAACCTTTGCGGAGAACCTAAGAGAAAAGATGACAACAGTAATAAATAAAATGCAAATCGGGAATTATTTGTCTACTTTCAATCATATAACCTGTAAAAAAAATTACTTAAGTAAATATGGTTTGAAAATGTATTCAATCTATTTATGTTAACAGCTCATACCTATTCCATCTTTCCCTATGCACATTTTCCTAAAATTGTCTCCCCTAAGCAATTAAGAATATCAGAGATGGAAAAAAAACACAATACAAAAACTACAAGTATTGAAACTTGGTCTCATTTTCAATAAATCTAGTTTTTGTATTGTGGGTTTTTCTTCCATAGTATCAGCACAGAAGAGTGTTTTACCATACAATATCTGATATGCAAAATACAAAAACTTACCTCATCTGGCTCCATGGGAATAATGGTACACAGAGCCACAATGAAAGGGTGGACATATTTCATGTACAAGTAGTATGTGGCCACTGCATCTGACACTGAGTAATTGGCAAGAACCTGGAAATATTTTAGAAAACTGTCAGGATTCAACACTGTTTTACAATCATATATTCAATCTGAACATTTCTTAAATCAAACAACAATATGTACTATGTAAAGTATATATTCAAATTTCAAAATACACAAGTTTTAAAATATACTAATTTACATAAAACAACGTTTAGCATTTAATTACAGCCTATAGGGCAATTATTAATCAAGTATATTCTATTCTAAGCTGTCATATAAGAATATTATATGTATCCTCTAAAAACAGGTCCTTAAAAGCAAACCCACCTCATAAGATTCCACAGACATCCAACGAGAAAAGATTATATGATAATTACCTGTGGTTGTTCAGCCGCCAATGAACACATATCCTCTGGATCTAATTCAACTGGATCATATCGCAGCTTGGCCTTGGCAACAGCTTTTAGGCCATGCGAACCAACAGGCAAGTAGGAATCTCTCTTTACCCAGCTGTTGATATAATAAATCATAGAATAAAATCTTATCCTCAATGGAAATTAGTTTTTCCTTTAGCATATATGTATAAACAAAACATGCAGTTTCAGATATATACAATATACTTTTTATCTATAAAGCATGTTATAACTTTAACTTCTTGGAAATTTCATAGAGCACCAAAAGAAGCATTTCAATCATTACAAGTGAAAGTAAAGAAAGCTTAAACTCACAAATAATAAAATAACTGAAATCATGATGGAAACCCCACATTGTAATAATCATTACTCACCACAGACAATCCATATGGATCGCAGGACGTGAAAAGTAGACACCCTCTCTGGTCTTGGAGAATCCGATTTCTCTGAACATGTCTAAGTTATGGAAAGCTGCTCGAGCTTCCACAAACGGCCAGTCAAAGAAGTCTCCGTTGTAAGTCACAAATATATGAGGCTTCACCTACAACAAATTATAATTCAAGTAATTAATAGAATAAGTCAATAGCCATTACTACTACATGTAATTATGAACCACATTAAATGTATTATTATTAAAATAAATATGTTTTACAGAAGGATGATCAAGAAGAAGAAGAAGAAGAAAAAAAAAAAAAGGATTGTTTTTCATTATCTCGCCTTTAATGAAAAGTACTAAATATATTTATACATACACTCACAGTAAGTATCATAACATAAGAAATATAAATGTAATTCTTTCACTACCTCTAGAATATGATCAAAGAATCTCTGAATAGTAGCCATTTCATTAGCTTCATTAAAAATAATGAATGGACCTTCAAACTCTGCTCGTGGTGTATACTCGAAGTCTTCCACATCCTCACTAATAATTTCTCTATTCGTTATAAGATAACCCTGTAAAGTGGAAAAAAAAGGGAATCATATAAAGAAATTCCTGAATCACTCATGTCAACAAGTACATAGCAAGCTTAATTCAGAATACACTTAATATTCATCAACTTGTAATCTTGATCATGGAGAATCTTTAATTTTTTCCATACCCCAGTTTCACTAATTTTTCTAACCACAGCTACGTCATCTCACCTGTCCATCAATCATGTATGATATCATCATAATCTGATCAGTATTTGCATCAGGGAACTTGAGAGGCAGTTTCGTGGTCTCAATATCATAAGCAAGTACAATACATCAGGCCACACCAGCAGGTCTTCACGGCGTGTTATAATGGGAGGGCCTGTACCCCCACCTTTGACAGAGTACCATAATCCCACAAAAATCTTGCAGTCAATGATACTCTCACATGGTATGGTACATCATACTCCCTGGAAATAGTGAAATATATGTATAATTGGGTGCACAGAATGAAAAAGAAGAGAAAGTAAAAAATAATATATACAAGATGAAATTTATTTCTTGGAAAATGATAAGACTGTAAAGATGTCAAGAATTAACTACAGTATTTAAATGCTTATTAACTGTAATAACATTACAATCACAAAAATAATCTAAGGAAATTTCACATGCACAATATGTAAAAACTATTTTTATGATATCTTCACAGATTATTATTAGTATCATAAACAATACTATCATTATCATTACAAAAAAAGGCATACCTAATATCAAGAAGATTTCAAAAGATCCTGCATCTTCTCCCCGATTCACTGATCACTTGCATGAGCTAACAGCATTTCGCATACACTGTCTTAGACTTGGCTGCTTCCTTATTTCTTTTTACAGCTCAGAAATGGTTTGACGTACCTGTAGGTTATTGAACATTTGGTAATTTTTACAGTATAGATGAACCTGCCAGAGAATAAGTCCTCAACCTCATGTCATGAAATTAATCAAAAAATCAAAGTTGTGGTGACTGGGTGTGTCCTTCGGGCCTGCATGAGGGGAGCGCTGATAGGGGGACACTGCCCCCCAACACCCCCTGGGAAATACTGTATGCATGGCAAAGATAGAGATGAAACACGGGAACACCGAGTGGACTTAGGCTGAGAGCAGTGCTTCCATGATCTTTTTCCTTTATTTGTGGCATCATCATTCATGTCTGCAGATCACTGTACCAACAACTGTAACTTTTATGTCCTGTGCAAGAATATCATCTTCAATTTGCCCTAACTTTGTGTGTCCATTCCATAAAGATTAACAAACATTTTGATGTACTTTATATAAGTTCATTTTAATATACTGGATTCAAGTAATGTATTTTAAAGCAACAAACTAAAATGTAGTGCTAAAATTTCAGGATCAATGTCAATAGTTCCAACACAGTTGAGGAGGAAAATATTATTCAGTTTTCCTATCAGAAATTTCATGGTAAGTGATTATAACAACAGGAAACAAATATTCAAATTTAAGGTAAATAAATCAATTGATAATTTATAATACACATACTTAACAACAAAAAAAGTTATAAGTTCTTACTTTACTAAGTCATTTACAGTGAGAAATGATAATTTTAATAAACGTCTGCTTCAAGCCTGTCAAGTGATTATCCTGGAATGAAAATTGAAATTAGAGACATTATCCTACTAATACAGATACAAGTTAGTTAAATATTTACACTAAATTAATAACTTTATGCATAAGTAATGATTT
>NW_023648342.1:0-6860 GCF_015228065.2 Penaeus monodon | reverse complement strand
TTAAAAAATATATATATATAAAAAAAAAAAAAAAACAAAACAAAACAAACAACAAAACACAAAAAAATTTTTTTTTCGGGGTTTTTTTTTTTTTATAAAAAAAAAAATTATAAAAAATTTAAAAAAAAATAGAAAATCTTTTTCCAAGAAAAAATTAAATTAAAACAAAAATTTTTTTTTTTTTTTTTTTTTTTTTTTTTTTTTTTTTTTTTTTTTTTTTTTTTTTTTTTTTTTAGGAATGGGCCCCCTCTTTTTATACTAGGGGTTATAAGGCATATAATAATTTATATATAATATATATATATATAATATATATATATATATATGATGTATGTATATGTATATATGTAATCATGAAATCTGAAAAGCCATTGCTTATATACATATTACACACACACAATATAATATTTATATATAAATAAATAAAATATATTATATATATATAATAATTATATATATTTATATAATAAAATTATATATGAAGGACCCAATCAGGAAAGGGGTGGCACTGCCATATAACCTTTCAGTAATGAATTGAGAGGGGCCCTATGTCCTGCAGTGGAATAAAAGGTGATGAAAAAAAAAATAAAAATTTAAAAAAAAAAAAAAAAAAAATTAAATATATATATATAATTTTTTTTTTTTTTTTTTAAATTTTTATTTTTTTTTTCACACCCCTTCTTCCATGAGGAATGGGCCCTCCTCAATCATTATGAGGTATATGGCAGTGCCCCCCTTTCCCTGATTTGGTGCCCTTCATATATATTATATATATATATATATATATATATATTATATATATATATATATTATTTTTTATTTTATATAAGTTATATAGTGTGTGTGTGTAATATTTAATAGCAAGGTACAGATTACTGTTACAATATACAACATACATACAACATATAATATAATATATATATAAAATTATAATATATATATAAATAATATAATGCCTTAAACCTCTCAGTAATAAATTGAGAGAGGCCATGTCTACAGGGAATGAAGGCTGTGGAAAAAAAAGAATATATACATATATATATATATAATATATATATATATATTATATATATATATATTATATATATATATATATATATATCATCATCACAAAAGGGTATGCCATGTCTTGAGCAGCCGGGAACTCTCCAGTACCCTTTGCAGCCCGAAAACATCTTTGAGTTGTCGCTCAGTTTGTCTTCGGTTTGCCTATCCTCTTTTTTCCTATCACCATAATATTATATATATATATATATATATATATATATTATATATATATATATATTTTTATATATATATATATATAATATATAATATATGTGTGTGGGTGTGTGTTGTGTGGGGTTGTTTGGGGTGGGGTGTGTGGTGTGTTTATTTTAATCATTTATTCTTCTTCTAAAGTGCCTGCCCCAAAAGGACGTTGGCGATCATGGTTTTCCCCCCTCTTTTGTTTTTTGTGGTCTTCAAAAGTTTCGTTCGTTATACTCGTCCATCTATTAGCTTGCGGTAGGTTAGTCTTTGTTGCCCCTGCTTCGTTTTCCATCGATCTTGCCTTTATGTAAGATGTTCTAGCTTTCCTTTCGCTTTACGTTGCCCCAAAAAAATTCCAAACGTCTCTTTCGGATGTTTTCAGAAGAAAACGCTTTTTTTCCCTGCTCTCCCAGCACTTTGGTTTGCATTTTACGCCCAAGATTTTCTCATCATTTTCCTGAAAAACCCAATTTTTCTACCGATTCAATTCGTTTCTCTAACCCGTAAAATAGTCCAGCTTTCCCTCCCATTGGAGGGGGGAAAAACCAAACAGTTCAGCATTCTGTTTTTTTGTTGACATAGAAATTTTGTTGACTTCATTTTTTTGCCCATTTTTTAAAAATGCAGCTTTTGATTTTCCAAAGTCTTCAATTTTTTATTTTTTGCCATCTTCCGTTTCATGCTGCCAAGTAGTTGAATTTCTGACTTTTTTTTTATCAAATGCCCCAAAATCCGTATCTTACACGTTTAGCAATTTTTGTTTGCTGTTTCCAACTTCTGTTTTTCTAATTTTATGGTAAGCCCCCTTCTTTTCGCTGGCTTCAACACTTGTCTAGTATCTCTTGCGTTTTTCTTCGACTCTGAAATCAACCGTATGTCGGCATATCTAAGTTTTTTTTAAGTTGTGGCCTCCGATAAAAAAACCCTTGAAATGTTGTATTTCACGAGGTTAATCTCACTGTATGGGTTAAAGAGATCGGGGCCCCTAAGACACACCCTGTCGAACGCCTCTTCTAAGTTGGTGTATGAACTTTGGTCATCTCCTATCGCATGCATCCCGATTTTCCCAGTAGAGGTTCCCGCAGAACCTTAAACCCTTTTCCATCCAGATCTAAATTCCTAGCATATTAAAAAAAGCTCTTCATGTTCCCTTTTACAAAACCTTGAAAATCAATAAACCCTTTCGCATCTGATAGCTCTTTCTGATAGTTTTCCAGTACGAAGATCGCCATTCTTGTGCCAGCATTTTTACGAACCCAAACGTTCTTTTCCTTCCAGGTTTTTTCTTACTTCTTCTTCATCATCAGAAAGCACATCTGCCAAGATTTTATTCGTCATCCACTTGCTTTTGACTTTTTCTAAAGTTTAGGTTAAAATTCTTTGCTACCGATACCAGCGTCTTTTAAAAGTTTCCCACTCAGCTTTCCTGGTCTTCAAGCTCATTAAACGATTTTGCACAGCCACCGCATATCCCTTTTCCCAAAGGTTTTGGTTTTTTAAAAAGCACAAATCCATTTTTGGTGTTGTCTTTTCCTTCTTGGTTGTCTTAAGCAAAAATTTAACCCCACATGACGGGTTATGATCCCTACCCCAGCCTGCTCCCGGGTATGCCTTTGAGTTCTTAATTGCACCCCCATACCCTTTTTTTGGTAGCAAATTGTCAATCTGGTTCTTAAAAAAGTTCCCCGGGGGGCAGCCCCCTGTCCATAATCTTCGTAGTGTTTTTCATACCATGATTGGTTAATATATATCATTGCTTTTTCACACTGAACCAGTTTTCCCCCTTCATTTTGTGACCAAGACCAAATTTCCAACTGTTTCTCCCTCTGCCTCGTTTCTACCTTTGCATTTGGTCCCCCATTTTGACTGTAAATCTGTCGACTTACATTGTGTTTTAGCTTTCTCCCGGTGTTGTGGAATTCATCAAACTCTTTTTTCACTACTTGCAGTCATTGTGAATACCTGAATGATGGAATTATTTTTTTACCTTTCAACTTTATCATCATGACTTATCTGACAAAGCCCACCATCCTAGCAAGCTCTTCGCGTTTTCTCTGCCATTTTTACAGCAATCCTCGTTCGGTTTTACTCCACCGAAATAGCACCTTTGAAATTATCGCTGTTGAAATCACGCTGCCCGTCCCCTCGTTCCACAATTCCTAGGATATTTTCCTACAATTTTGTCTTTCTAGCTTCAAATTATCCAGCTTCCCACTTTTAACAGCGTTCTTACCTTCCAGTTCCCATTTTCAGTGACGTTTCGTTATGGCAGACAATAGGGCCCGATAACGGTCCGGCTCCACCTGTACCCAGGAGTCGTACCGAGCGAGGATTCCCGAGTCATTTACAGGGATTCCCTTCCGCTGTTTGCTTCGTTCGAAAAAGGTACAGTCCCTGATTTTCTTGGCAATTTAGAGCGGTGGTTTGCCCTGCCTTCCTCCCCGGGGTTTTTTTGAGACACCATCCTAGAAGGACTACCCTTTCCCAAAGGGTCTTGAGTCCTTCTACCCCTTTTGGGTGACCGTTCACTCTCGAGGAGTTTCCGCTTAAGGGTCCCACACCCCATTACTAGCTTTCCCCCCCAGGCGTTACTTGGTATTTCCAAACGGACGGGGTGTGTTACATTTACGCTCCCAAAACAGACCAAAATACAACCAGGGGCAGAAGGTACGTGAGTACACCACACCAAACAGTGGATTAAGCCTATCGTTCCCAGAAAGTAAAGGGGTAGTACGGACAATTATTCTAAAATCTTAAGACATTGGGGCCCCCCGTCCCCCCCCCCCCTCCCCCCACTCCTTCCACGCCTCTCCCCGCCGCCCCAAGCCCATCATCAAACTAAAAAATTAAAAAAAATCACTCCAGCGCCGAAAATTTCCTTTATTTGGTCGTCTATGATGCAGATGAGCCCCGCCAGAATTCTTCCCGCACCTTCCTCTCCCACGCCACAGAGCCAGATTCCAGACCCGGGGGTCCGGCCACGACCAGGGGCCCGCCCCCTTCACGGCAAGACACGCCCATTCCAAAACATAAATGCATTTCATGATATTTGCGTGGGTATTTAAAGACGATTGTAATTTTGATAAGGACATAGTTACAGGGGTACGAAAATAGAATAGATAGATAAATAAAAGATTGATAGATAGATAGATGGATAGATAGACTGTAGTAAGAATGATAGGTAGGTTTGATAACATACTTACAAATAGATATAAATAAGTCATTTTTAATCAGAGATAATTTAATATAAATGTATATAATTTTTATATATATATTAAAATTATATATATATTTATATATAAATTTTTATATATATATAATATATATAGAGAGGGGGGGACCTAGAAAGAGTGTAATGTTACAAAAGCAGCTAATTTTTGAAAGCCAAGGAAAATTTTTTCGGTATTTTATTTAGCATTAATAAAAGCCATTAAAGTGTTTAAGCCAAAAAGCCGTGTGGGTCAATGTTTATTCAGAGGCACATTGTGCTCGACAGCGAGCGAATTTTTGTAGGCACAACGTATTCCGTTTTTTCTCCAAAAAGGAACGCTGCCCGGGGGGTAAAACAAGCAAGCAAGCGCGAAAAAAGATTGAGAAATCATCCTCGAAATTTTAATCCCAAAAATTCGATGCCTCGGGGACAAAGTTGACAACATGAAAAAATGGCCCCAAGTGGTTCGTCACGCATGGGTGATGACACAAAAGAAAAAAAGAAAGAAAAGAAAAGAAAGACAGAAAAAAAGAAAAAAAAGAAGAAAAAAGAAAAAAAAAAAAAAAAAAAAAAAAAAAAAAAAAAAAAAAAAAAAAAAAAAAAATTATATATATATATATATATAATATATTATATATAATATATATATATTATTACTTTTATAACAACTCTCCCACTGGGCCCCTCGAACCTAGGTCACTCCAGGTATGAAACGGAGGGCAAGTACTAAGCCAACCATACCACACGACCCATTATATCAAGCGGTATTGTTATATTATATACATTTATATATATATATATAATATATATATATTAATATTATATAAGCATGTAGGTATATATAAAAATATATACATATGTTGTAGTATATTATAATTATAATATATTATAATATTAATATATATTATATATATAATATATATATTATTAATTCATACATATATAAAATTATATATAAAAATTATAGTTTACCTCAAGTAGATGGGGGTAACAGATATAGAAAAAAATATATACATATGCATTCGTGTGTTTAGTCTACAGATTTTGAAAAAAAAAATTATATATATACATATACATTTTACTATGATTTATCCATGCAATTTGTTGTAATACATACTACATGATTTCCCTGTAATCACAAAAAATTTAGGTGATGAAAAAGTTTTTGGTGAAACTTCAAACCCACACGCCCCACATATCAATGCGGTATTGCATGTATTATATATTTTATATATATATAATATATATATATATATAATAAAATTTTACATAATATATATAAATAATATTAAAATTATATAGATAGATAGTATAGGTAGGAGATATAGATATAGATACATACATAACATATGCAGGAGGTGTCTTTAGGCAATAGATTTTGAAAAAAAAAAAAAAAAAAAAAAAAAAAAAAAAAAAAAAAAAAAAAAAAAAAATATATATATATATAATATATATATATATAAAAAGATATATATATAAAAATATATATATACTATGTTTTAAATTTTCAATTGTTTAATTATAATTACATGACTTACGTAATTACATAAGTTAGGCCATGAAAACGTCCTAGTGAAAAAAACCAACCAAAAACGACCCACTTATCAATCCCGGATTGCATATCAATATATATATTAATATATATTAATATAAATAAAATATATATATATATATTATGTAAAATTTTATATAATATAAAAATATTATATATATATTATATATGTGTGTGTGTGGTGCGTGTGTGTGGTGTGTGTGTGTGGTTTGGGCTTGTGGTGTGTGGTGTGTTGGTGGTGTGGTGGTGGTGTGATAACAGCTAGCAAATAGGTAGGTAAATAAAAATAGATAAAAGTTATAGATATACACATTACATATGCGGGTGTTGTTTAAGCCTAGTTTTTAAAAAAAAAAAGAAACAAAAATCTCTCTAGTAGTATCTATCTATATTACATGTTTTTATTCTTTAATTTGTTGTAAAAATACTTACTTTAAATTAACCTTTTTAGGTGATGACAATTTTCTTAGGAGCAGAAGTGAAGTATCAGCTAAGTTTGATGACCAACGGCCCCACAAAGAGCGTTTGGAATACGCCCATCTACTGTCTGCAACGAAACCCACCAGACGTTACAAACAGCACATAAAATTTCTGTTTATATTTTTATTATTATTATTATTATTTTTATTATTATTATTATTCATTACATTTTTAAAACGATGCGAAGACGCTTATGTTGTGAAGTCCTTGTTTTTGTTTTAACGAAGCGAAGATATACTTTAGGGCGGGGGTGATGACGGTTGGATGTCAAACATAAATCGTAATTCTGAAAAAAAACCCCAATATTAAATAATCATAAACGCCAGCGTGCCAGTTTCTAATTTACCCAAAAAACGGGGACGTGCA
>NW_023648341.1:0-2500 GCF_015228065.2 Penaeus monodon | reverse complement strand
GACAAACTTGAACAGTGAAGATATTTACGATATTTAAATTTAATCTTTTTTTCAAAAAAACGAAAAAATGTCTCGTTGCAGGTCAGTAACATCCTCGGTTTCAACCACGCATTTCCTCGCTGCGAAAGCGAATGAAATAAAAGTGTGTTGGGGGATATATAAAAAAAAACACAAAAACACAACACGAAATCCGGGGGGGGAAAATGCCAGGTCAGCTGAGGGGAGAATTCAAGTCCGCTTTCTATTCCCTGGCTGACGGATTGCAAAAAAAAAAAAACTTTATCTCTCAGTCTTACATGTCAGTCTAAATTTTAACTGGTATGACAATGGAAATAGCTCTGTAATTTCAAATAGATTGCAATATTTTCTTGAAATGTAGTGGAATGATTCTCTTCGCCTCTGTCTTTCTCTTATATTCTTTCCTTCTTTCTGTGTGTGTGTGTGTGTGTGTGTGTGTGTGTGTGTGTGTTGTGTGTGTGTGTGTGTGTGTGTGTGTTGTGTGTGTGTGGTGTGTGTGTGTGTGTGTGTGTGTGTGTGTGTGTGTGTGTGTGTGTGTGTGTGTGTGTGTGTGTGTGTGTGTGTGTGTGTGTGGGGGTGTGTGTGTGTGTGTGTGTGTGTGTGTGTGTGTGTGTGTGTGTGTGTGTTGTGTGTGTGTGTGTGTGTGTGTGTGTGTACGTGTGTGTGTGTGTGTGAGTGAGTATCTCTCTCTCTCTCTCTCTCTCTCTCTCTCCTCTCTCTCTCTCTCTCTATCTCTCTCCTTCTCTCTCTTCTCTCTCTCCCTTCCTTCCCTCTCTCCCACTCTCCTTCCTCCCCTCTCTATCTCCTTCCCTCTCTCTCCTTCCCTCTCTCTCCTTCCCTCTCTCTCCTTCCCACTCACCTCCTTCCTTCTCCCTCTCCCTCCCTCCCGTCCACCTCCTTCTTTTCCCTCTCCCTCCCGTCCACCTCCTTCTTTTCCCTCTCCGTCCCTCCCTCCCTCCCTCGTTCCATCACGTCACTCTTTCCCAACCATCAACCTTGTCCTGTGTGATCATATGTGTTAAATCTCGTGACTTCTTGCGCACACAATTTCACTTGTTCTTCGCCGACTGCGTTATGCAATCAGTTCTAATTTCTAACAATCACGGATTCATGCGACTGAAGCGAGAGTGACGCCGTAAGAATGTCCTTCCTACGATGTGAATGTATTTACTTAAAAAACTGTGATTTCTCTGTTATTTTCATTGCAGAGTGCATGATTTATGAGAATGTTTTAACATCGTTCGCACTGCACGGGAACTTGTGATAACGATAACACATAATAATAAACTAGAATGATGATGAGAAGAGAAAAAAAAATCAGAGAAAAAGAAGAAAAATAAGGCACAAAATGGAAAGAAAAACTAAAGAACAAAAACGAAGAAAAAACAAAGAATAAAAGATGAAAGAAAGAGAAAGAAAATAATAAAAATGAAGAAGAATGAGGACAATAATGAAAATAAGCCCCCCCCCCCACAAAAAAAATCACAACACGGATTCACACACCAAGCCCTAAGTCACCTCTACCCCCCCTACACCCTTAAGTCATCCTCATAAGAGCAAATCAGAGGAATTCAAGCCGGCGAATGCGCACCTCCGCGGGGGAAAAAGGAAAAAAAAAAGAGGGAAAAGGCGCCGTCATTCCCGTGTGTGTGTGGGGTAGTGGTGTGTGTGTGTGTGTGTGTGTGTGTGTGTGTGTGTGTGTGTGTGTGTGTGTGTGTGTGTGTGTGTGTGAGTGTGTGTAGTGTTTTGTGTGCGTGTGTGTTTGTGTGAGTGTGTGTGTGTGTGTGTGTGTGTGTGTGTGTGTGTGTGTGTGTGTGTGTGTGTGTGGTGTGTGTGTGTGTGTGGTGTGTGTGTGTGTGTGTGAGTGTCCGTGCGTGCGTGCGCGCATGTGTGTGCCGCGCCTAAAAAAAGTCACGAATACTTTATGTTAAACCTTTGATGTGTAAAGAGCAGAAAAACCTGCAAAAAGGCCAAATTAGCCTAAAAGCTGTCATCCCAAGATACAATTTAATACCTGAAATGACGGATGAGGAAAATAATTAGAAAAACGATCTCAAATCACCTTAGGCCGCATTGTGAGAGGAAACTTGAGTGCCATTTAAGTAATGATCTGACAATGAACGGTTGCGCGCGGCCCGCCAACAGTTAAAACAATTTTCCCGCATTCATAACGTCACGATTTAACTCTCATTTTCTCATCCCCCATCCCCAAATCCTGTAATTTCCACCGCGCATCTTCAATAAATCTTATAATCCAACAGCCTAATTAGCGAAATTACAACCAGATTCAAAACATCTTGGCTACGCGATTAAAAAAAAAAAAAAAAAGAATAACGGTCACGTTTGGAAGACCGTTACGCCTATTCGACCATTACCCCACTGCTTCTGCAAACCACTTCGACCGCCATTAATTACGTTCCCGAAGGAAAAACCGCACGGGATTTAATTATCGGGCGGCTCTGCTCCTCGGGCCCGCATGGGG
>NW_023648340.1:0-5000 GCF_015228065.2 Penaeus monodon | reverse complement strand
ACGGGCAATCTGAGTTCGAGGGTTTGATCACCGACCGCCGCGTTGTTTCCCCTTGGGGAAAAGGGAAATTCACCTTGATTGCCTGCCTAGCCACTGGGTGGCCAACCCGCCCAGGTCAGGCTGGTCCCCAAACCGGATAAAATTAGAGAGAATGATTACCTAAAAGGTAACACCGGCACTCTCCGTGGAAAGGAACTGGGGACCCTACCACGTACCACTCCAAAACATCACAACGGGAAAAAAATGCCCAAATTTATTCATGTGGACCACGGCGGCTCAGAATGAACCTACCGTTAAATGATGATGAATTAAAAAATATATATTATTATATATATAGAAAATATAAATTAATATATATATAAATATAAATATAATATATAAAAATATATTAAAATAAAAATTAAAAATATATAAAAAAATACAAAAAAAAAATTAATAAAATGATAGAAAAAATATATATAATATAATAAAATAATGTACAACAAATATTTTTAAATAAATATAAGTAATAAAAATAATAATAAAATAAGTATATATGAAAATTAATATAATAATATATTGTATATTTTAAAAAATATATAATAAGGTATATAGAATATATAAAATAAAATAATGGAAAAAAAATTTTTTTTAATATAAAAATTTGTTTTAAAAAATATATATAAAGATATAAATATAAAAAAGATAATAATATAAAATACAAATATATAAAAATAAAAATATAATAATAAATAAATAAATAAATTAATATAAATTTTTTTTAAAAATAAAAAAAATATATATATAATTTATAATTAAAAAAAATAAATAAAAAATTATATATAATATATATATATAATAATAAAAAATAAATAAATAAATATAAAAATTTTAAATATAAAAAATATAATATAAGAAAAAATTTTTTTTTTTTTTTTTTTTAATTAAAAATTTATAATAATATTTTTAAAATTATATATATATATTAATATAAAAATTTTTTAATATTTTTTAATATATAATATATAATAATTTTTTATAATAATAAAATATATAAAAATTTTATTAAAATAAATAAATTAAATATAAATATATTATAAAAAATTAATATATAATATAAATTTTAAAATAAAAAAATATAAAAAATAATATAAATAAAATATTTTAAAAGTAAAAAATATATAAAATAATTTTTAAAATTTATTAAAAAATAAAAAAATATATATATATATAAATATATTATATATATATATATATTTTAATATAAATTTTAAAATTTTAATTATATAGAGAATATAAATAAAAATATATAAAATATAATTTTTTATAAAAATATTAAAAATAAAAATTTTAAAAATATATAAAAAAAAAATAATATTATAATAAAAATCAAATAACATAAATAAAAATATAATAATAATAAAAATTATATAAAATATATATAAATATATATAATTTTATAAAATATATAAATATATATAATATATATATAAATATATATATATTATATATATAAAGAATAAATATAATATATATTTTAATTATATATAAAATTAGTAAAATTATAAATAATAAAGAAAAATAATAATAAAAAATTTTTTAAAATATTTAAGATATAATTATATAAAAAATAATAAAAATTAATTAATAATATAATATATATAATAGATATAAAAAATTATATATAATATTTTTAATAATATAATAATATATAAATAATATATATAGAAATATATTTAATAATAAAAAATATATATATATATAAAAATAGAAAAAAAATTTATAAAAATATTATATATGAAAATATAAAATTATATATATAATATAAAAATTATATAAAAAAAAATTTTTTTTTTCTTTAAAATAATTAATTATATTATAAAATTTTATATAATAATATAAAAATATAAAAAATTTATAATAAAATAAATTTTTTATAAAATTTAAAATATATATTAAAATATATATATTAATATGGATAATATTATATATTTTATAAATATATAATAAAATATTATATAAATTTTTAATATTAAATATAAAATATAAAATAAAAATAATAAAATTAAAAAAAATATATATATAAAATATATAAAAATTTTAAAATTATATAAAATATATTATAATTTTAAAATATATTTATTAAAATATTATATATTTAAAATATTAATATTATAAAAATTTATATATATTAATATATTAAAAATATATATATTTTATATAATATATATATATTTTTTATATATTTTTTATAATATGAAATTTTATATATTATTTGTAATATATTATATTATATTATATATATATTAAATTATATATTTTTATATTTATATATATATAATATATTATATAATATATTTATTATTTATATAATTTTATTATATTTTTTAATTTATATTATATAATTATATTATATAAAATTATTATATATTTTTAAAAATTATTATATATTTAATAATATATATTAATATATTTTATTTTTATTATATTTATAAATAAATATATATTATTTTTTATTAAATTATTATTATTTTTATATAATATTTAATATTATTATATATATATTATAAAATATATATTTTTTATATATTATATATTTATTTTTATATTATATATATATTATATATATTTATATTTATAATATTTTATATATATTATATATATTTATATTAAAATTATATATAAAATATTATAATATATAAATATTTAAAAATTATATATATTTTTTATAAAATTTATATATATTATATAAATTTATAAATTTTATATATATTTATATTATATTAATATATTATTTTATAAAAATTTTTATTATCTATATATATATATATATTGTTATATTTTGTTTTTTTTATTTTTTATATATATAAAATTTTTTATTTTTTTATATATATATTTTATTTTTTATAATATTTTATATATATGTATATATATATTTTATATTTTAAAATTATATATATAAAAAAAAAAAAAAAAAAAAATATATATATAAATATTATATATAATTTATATATATATTATATATTTTATATAAAAATTTTAAAAATTTATATATATATATTTTATATATATTTAAATATAATATATATATATATATAATTATTAATATAAAAATTATATAAATTTTTTATATATAATGTATATATATTTATATTTTTTAATATAAAATTATATATATATTATTATTTTATTATTATTTTCATATATACTTATATATATTATATTTTTAAATAACATTATATAAATATATTATTTTAATATATATATACATTTATATTATTATATTTTTATATATATATTATATTATTTTTTTAATATAATATTATTATATATATTATATATTATATATTAAATATATATATATAATATATATAATATAATTATATATATATATTATAATATTATATTATATATCATCACTTTTAAGGTAGGTATGTCTGAGCCGCCGTGGTCACAGCATGATACTCAATTGCAGTTTTAAATTTGTGATGCTCTTGGAGTGGTAGTGGTAGGGCCCCATTTCCTTTTCCCCGGGAGAGTGCGGTGTTACCTTTTTAGGAATATTCTCTCAAAATTTTATCCGGGCTTGGGACCAGCAGCCCTGGGCTGGCTTGGCCCCCCAGTGGCTAGGCAGGCAACAAAGGTAAAGTTCCTTGCCAAGGGAAAAACGCGGCGGTCGGTACCAAACCCCTCGAATCAGTTTGCCGTGGACGCTTGAGCCGACGCTTAACCATTCGACCACCGCACCCTTTACGATCAGTGCTTCTATGATTTTTCTTGGCAATTTTAGGCGGTGGTTTGCCACCTCCGCCCGGTTCTTTTTTTTTTTTTTTTTTTTTTTTTCGAGTACCATCCTTTTACCCGGCACTGCTTGGGTGACTTGGGTCCCCCAGTGCCAGGCAGGCAATCGGGGTAAATTTCCTTGCCCAAGGGAAACAACGCGGCGGTGGGACTCGAACCCTCGAACTCAGTTTGCCATGTGACAGTCTTGAGTCGGCGCTTAACCTTTTCGGCCACCGCGGCCCCATATATATATATATATAATATTATTATATATATATTAATTGTTTTAAATTTATATTATATTTTATATATATTTATTATATATATATTTTATATATTTTAATATATTATATTTTAAAATTTATATATAAAAATATATATATATTATGTAAATTATATATATATATATAAAAATTTATATATATTAAATTATATGTATAAATAGTATATTAATATTATAAAAAAATATATATATATAATTATATATAAAATATAATAATATATATATATATAAAAGGTGTGTGTGGTGTTTTGTTGTGTGTGTGTGTGTGTGGTGTTGTGTGTGTGTGTGGGGTGTGTGGGTGTGTGTGGTGTGTTTTCGTTCGTGTTGCGCATTCTTATTACAATATAATATAATATTATATATTAATATATATTTTATATAATATATATATAATATTATATTATATATATATATATATATATATGTATCCATGCACAGGCACTCTGGTTGGTGTGTGTATATATATATTTACATATGAATAAAATATATATATATATAATATTATATATATATATAATAAAATATATATATAAAATATATATATATGAATATTATATATTATAATTTTTATGTGTGGTGTGTGGTGGTGGTGGTGTGTGTGTGGGTTTGTGTGTGTGTGTGTGTGTGTGTGTGTGTGTGTTGTGTGTGTGTGTACATATATTTTATATGTTTGTATGTAAGATACATACATACATATATATATATATATATATATATATATATAAACACACACAAAAAAAACTATACATATATATATATATATAATATATATATATATATATATATTAACACACACACACACATACACACACATACACACACACACACATCGGCGTGTGGACACGCTCTGGCTCCGTACCAACTCCTGCCCCCTAGCCACCCTGGGGTAATGGGGCAGCTCGGGGGAGGTGGGCCTTTGCCGCCCCCTCCCCCGAAACCCCCTCTGGCAAGTCAT
>NW_023648339.1:0-6861 GCF_015228065.2 Penaeus monodon | reverse complement strand
TGCCCCAAAAATTAAAAAGCAAGGGATGAAAAATTTCCGGAATTTTTAGGGTTTGAAAATTAAGCAGGTTTTTTTTTAAGTTTTTGTTTGAAATTTTTTTAGGAAACAAAAAAGAATTTTTTGGAAAAATTTAAATTTTAATTTGGGAAAAAAATGTTGTTATCATTTTTAAACGTTTTTTAAAATTCCAATTTTTGGGTCTTAAAAATTTGGCAATAAACTTTTTTTGAACTCGGTTGGAGTTACTATATCGGGAGTTACAGTATCCCCCAAAAATTCCCATGCTCATTCGGGGGTTTATCCTAAAGTTTCTGTCCATGTCAGTGCCAAAGGTAAACCCTGTGATAGTTTTACTATATGTAATAACAAAATGTAAAAAATGATGATTTTTTTAGACTATGAAGAAATTTTATTTTAATAAAAAATGATTTTTTAATGCTTTTCATGATACCTATACTTGAAAAAACCCCCACTTCCAAGAATAAGACCCCCCAATCCCTTCCCCTTGTTGTCGTGGGGGGGTTTAGGGGGGGATGGGACCCAATGAGGGAAAAACCCCAACCTTGGGACTCACCCCTCGCCCAAAATAATTTTGCATGGTTTTTATTTTCCCTTCCCACCTTTCGTTCTTCCCTTCCCCAAAAAACCCTTTGCTATCCACCCCTAAGGTGAGGCCGGCAAAAGGATAAAAGGTGTTTTGGGCCCGTCCTAAAGGGCCCGAGGGAGCCAGGGCACGGTTTTCCCCTGATTTTTTTAATCTAGCCCTTCCCCCTCAAGGGGACCTGAGGGGTGGATTTGTTTTTACCCCCAAAACATAACCCAGGCTTACCATGGCCAAAAATGAAGACTTATCCATATTAGGGGCAATAAGGCTTCCCCTTTATCAAAAGCCCCAACGATGAAAAACCCCCCCGATTCCTGCCCCCAGGCTCCCCTTTTGACCACGGCTCCCCCGAACACTGCAATAACTACCCCCTCAAATCCCTATATACAGTAGAAAACAATCAACCCTTAAGGAATTTTTCCACTCTCCCGAAAATCTAACTTAAACCCCTACCCCAAACCCCCCAAACATAAACCACCCATCTCCCTTTTTAATCCCCTTACGCCTTTTGCCCAAACCCCCCATAACCTCCCCCCCTCAAACACCCCATCGCACCACCCCCCCTTTCGGACTCCCCTATATACAATAATTTTAAATACCTCTTCGGGCGCAAAGGGGCCCCGATTTTTTCGTGACCCCCCCCAAGCCCCCTACTCTGAAAAACCCCCTTCTTTTCCCAAAAGGGTCTAAAAAAAACAAGTAGGTAAAGTCCTTTTTTCCGTAGCCGACCCGCCCGCTCCCGTCTTGTCCCGTAAATCCAAAAACAAGTTAGCATTAACAAAAAAAAACGACCTATATGGAAAACCCCATCCTTGCAAAACCCCACCCAACCCCTAAAATACTGACCGGAACAGTTTCAATCTCCCAGCAAATTCCCAATCTATGCAAAGTTTGGGTCAGATTGGGGAGAAGACCTACCCCTGTCTCACAACTATGATGCAAAGCAGTACAATGCATCCATTCCCCCCCGAGGTAATCGAAAGAAACCCCCCTAATAGCCAAAAATTTCCCCGTAGACAGACCTTCCCTTAAGTCATATAGGAGGAGAATCCCTCCCTGTTGTCCATACCAACCTCCTCCAGTCAGTGCCAAAAAATTTTTGGGTCAGGAACCCAGCCAAAACATTGCCCTTCCCCAGCAGATGCCCCCTATGGCCCCCGGGGATACCCATCTAATGCCCGCACAATCACCACATTCCAACTGGGGCGGCCCCCCTAAGTATTTTATAGAGGCTTTCCCCCCTACAAATTTGAGTTGAGGTAGCACTTCAGATTCAAACTTGACTCAACTCGGAAGCCAGACAAGAACCGTCGACGTGGTTTCTTCTTTCTCCTTACTCCCGTAATACGCTCATTCTACAATTCCCCCTAAAAACCCCCCCCCCCTAATCTAAACCCCCCCCTTTTACTCCTACCCTTCCCATCAAACTCTTTTGCCATCTAAATCCAGACACTCCCAACTCTACTACAGATTTTCAACACCACCACAACCCCCAAAAACCTCCCCTCTCCCTCCTCGCACTACCCTAACAGACAGAACAAAGTTCCCCCCTCCCCCTACCACACAATCACCTCCACCTTTCCCTTTTTCCCTTTTCTTGAGACACCAGTCCTCTTTCCCCCCTCACAAAAATCCCATACCCCCAAAAACCCCCCAAACCCAAATCTTAGAAGAAACCTTTAAAATATTCAAGATTACCTAAGAAAATGACACTCAAACCCCAAAAACTTACAACTCCCCGCTCCTTCCAATCCAAGTAATGCTGATATCCATCCTCCCCCTAAGATATCCCCCTACACCCAATCCTCCTACCCCCTCCACACAACCCTCCCCCCCGACCCAAAACCCCCCCCACATTATCCCTCCCCATCCCCCCTATCCCTTTCCCCCCCTCCTGGTACACACGTGAATCCTTAGTCAAAGTATCCCCCCCTCAGACCCTCCACTCCTAATACCCCTCCAGTGAACACCAACTCCCCAACCTCTCCCATCTAGACCCCTGTCCTTTTTCCACCCCCTACTGTTCCCCCCAAAAAAGTAAAAAATAACTACCTTTATGGAATTTCCCGGGTTTCCCCCCCACGACCGACCCTTTGTCTATCCCTTTCCTTTATAGTCCATTATGTATGCCTTTAAAAACCTTTTTAACACTCCTCCAAAACCAATCCCAATTTTCATTTTTTCATCCCCCCCATTCCCTTTCTCCATGCTGGAAACCATCCTCTCTTTCCCCCCCCCACAGAAATCCTTTATCCCCCAAAACTCCCAAACCCAATCAAAAGAAAAAAACCCAAAAAAAAAATATTCAAGTTTCCCAAATTAAAACTGAAAACCAAAAATAAAAATTTTACAACCCTGCCCCTTTCCACACCCCAAGAAACTGCTGATATCCACCTCCTAACGATACCCCCCCTTACCCCTATCCTCCTCCCCCCCCCAACCCCGGGCCCATCCCCCCCCAAACCCAACCCCGCCCCCCATTAACCCTCCCCCCCACCCCCTTCTCCCCCTTCCCAAATCCCTCCTTACGCACGTGAATCCCTTATGAAAACCCCATTAACTCCTTTAAAGGGAAATTCCCGGGGCTGGGACATTATGTTTTTACAGAAAGCTTTTTATGTTTAAAAAAAAAAATGCTTTTTATGCTTTAAAATATGCTTTTATGCTCATAAATATGTTTTTTTTTCCCTTAAAAAGGGTATGTTTTTTTATCCCTCTAATAATCCCTGTTTGGTTATATGGATATTTTCTTTTCCATGATCATTTGCTAATTTTGCAAAGGGGGAAAAACTTTTTCCCACATTTCCCACATGTCACGATTTTCTAAAAAAAAGGGCAGACAATACAGTCAAAACTGAGTAGGAGTACTTGATTTTTATGTATTAAAATAGGGAAAAAAAAAAAGGGTTTTAAACATTAAAAAAAAAATAATTGTAGACTTTTAGTAACAAAAAACAATAAACAAAAAAGGCTGTAGAAAACAAGAACACAAAAATAAGCTTTAGAACAAAAACCCCAAAAACAATACTGTAGTAACGAAACCCAAAAAAAATTTAAAGATTCTTAGTGACAAAACTTTTCCCAAAGGACATAATTGGGTTTTCATTACTTTTTGTGTTTTAAAGGGTGATGTTCAAATTTTCAAAATAAAAAACGCGCTATTGGGGCCCTTAAAAACAGTTTTGTACAAAGAAAACATTCTTTCCACACAAAGGTAAGGGACAGGAGCAAATTGAAAGGCATTTTAAATTTCAGGGGTGGATTTTGGGTTTGATGTATTCGCCCTTTTGTTTTTTCAATTTCCAGAAAAGGGAGAGAGCAAAATTTTTTTAACAGTTGAAAAACCCTTTATTCTTAGCCAAACTGACGTGAAATTATCAAAATTAGGTTCTTTTATACATGTTTTCAAGCTTCTCTTTAACCCCGTGATGAACCCAAAACAGCTGTTTTCAAAGATAGCCCACGTGTTTCAAGCTTTTCAATTGTAGAGGAATTTACAAAAAAATTGGTTGGGCAAGAACGGGGGGCTTACTTTCACTTAAACATTTTTTAGGGCTCTCTGCCCCAGCAATGCTCGGGGCCCTCAGTTTCGTCAAAAAATCTAATTGTCTTATTGGAAACCCCTTCCAGATGATTTGAAAAAATTACTGCGCTGCTTTCCCAAAAATGGTGCCCCCCTGGTAACAACAGGCGAAGGTGGGGGGTTGGGGATCCAGGGGGAAAGTTCCCCTTTAAAATTTTTCCACTCGTCGGGTGAAATTTTAAAAAACACCCCTTTTGGTGCAGTATCAAAACGATTAAACCCCAGGGTTTGTTAGATTGACCCCCTTTTTTGCAACCCCAGAAACCATGAGGAGACCCTTTTAAAATGTATCTTTTCGGATTAAAATAACTTGCAATCCCCGCATAGCCTTGCACAATAGGGGGCTGCATTGTTGTAGCAAATTTAACCCCGTTTTAAAACAGAATGTTGGGGGCCCCAACCCTGAGAGAATCATTGGGGCCAAGAAAAGGGTGGGTTTGGTTTGAGGATTTAAGATTTCAGCTCGTACGTTTTCCCAAATTTAAAATTTAAGCCGTTCCCTCTTTCCCAGATCCCAAAACACAAAGACGCAAATACCCCTGCTCCAAGTTGTCGTTTCGTTAACGACACCCCCAGTTTTTTTCCCTCGACTTTTTGTCGAAGATCACTCCAAAATTTTCCCTTTTAAAAAATCTTTCCATGGTATTCCAAAAGTACTCTGGTCTTTGGAAAAAGTGTATGCAGTATATTTGAGAAGAAAAGGGTGAGAAAGGTGGAATTTACCTTTTTTAAAGTATGTTTGAAAATATTAAAGCTTTGCAAAAGAAACTCTATTTAAAAATTTTTTTGCGCAGGTGGGAGGGTTTCTGTTTCAACAGTTTCTTCATCTTCTAAGGGCCCTTTTCCTGTACGCCCCGTCTTTTCTGCGATCCTTTTTTTATCTCTCTGTGTTTTTAGTTTCAGATTTTTGCACGATTGAAGATTTCTTCAAATTGGGGAAAACCAAATAAATATGAGAAAAATTGTCAATGCCAATGGGATTTCGTATTTGAAAAATCGTGCGGGAAAAAATTTTGAAAAAAAAAGCAATCATGGATTAAAATTCTAAAAAAATTTTAAACCATAGATTTAAGACCTTTTTAAATACAAAATTGGCATTGCAGGTTTTCCAAACAATTTCCCGTAAAAATCTTCCCCACCTTTCCCGGGGCAATCTTGTGCGCCCGTTGCGCTCTCTCCACCCTTTGGCATTTTTGTTCTGATGTGGTGAAAAGTTAGTGGGGCCCTTTCAAGCTAAGTGTGACCCCCTTTTGTGAAGCAGGGGCCCGTGAGCGCGGGAAACAGGTCCGTGGGGCGCCAAGCAATATGATATTCCCGCCTCATTTTGGCCCCCCCTATACAAATGGGGGGTCCAAAAGGATCACAGGAAGCCCTTTTGGGTTGGGCGGGAGACGCGAGGGAACTGACGATGAAAATTTTTTTGGGCCGTAAAATACAAGGGTTTTATAGGAGTTTTAATAAAATTTAAAAAAAGTTAAAGATGTAAGATAATTATAAGATAGGTTTAAAAGGGTTTAGTAATAAAAAACAAAAACACACACACATGAATTTCTCAACGGGGTTTTTAAAAGTATAAAATTTTTTGTAAAAAAAAATAGGTTTTTTCATAAAAAAACATATTTTATTAATAAAAAAACATTTTCTTTTAAAATGGCCCATGAAAAGCATATTTTTTAAAAAGAAATATGGTAAAAGAATAGGGTTTATGCCAAAAACATAATGTCAAAGCTTTGGCATTACCCCAACCACCCGGCCTCCAAACCCACACATCCTATTTCTTTGGGCCCCCGTTTTGAAAAACTCGTACCTCTGTTTCCCCCCCCTATCCCCCCTCACTGACCTCCCAAACCCATAGACATCCTTTCAGAATTCCCCCCCATCTTTGCTTCAAAACCTATTCCTTTCCTCAAACGGGATTTCATATTTTTCATAATCAACTCCCTTTCCATACCGACCCCAACCCTTTACCACCAACTCCCTTTTCCCAGCTTAGACAACTAACAATAACCGAACCCCCCCTTCCCTAACTTAACATAGTGCTACATGACCCTTTGAGGGCTAGAAAATTTTTCTTGCCCCTTTTTAAACCCTTTAACCCTTAAAACCCCTAACACTAAATTTCCAACACTACCCATCTTCGTCACCCCCGCCTTCGAATTCCCCTATCTCTACAAAAAAATTTTTAATACCCTCTTAAACACAGCCAAAGGGGCCCATTTTTTGGACCCCCCACAAACCCCTACTCGGGGCAACACCCTTCCCCTTTCCCAAAAAATTTTCTCCAAAAAAAATAGGAAAAATCTTTCCGTAGGTGACCCAACCGCTCCCTCTTGTAAAAGTAACATCCAAAAACCCAAACTATAGCATTAACAAAAAATAACCCGAAAAAAATATGGTTAAAACCCCCTCCTTTCAGAAAACCCCCTCCCAAACCCAATACTTGCACCGGAAAAAGTTTCCCAAAATCCCCAAACAAATTGGGCCCCAACTATGACAAAGAAATTTGGGCAGGGTTTTGGAGAAGATCTTCTTGCCTGTCTCACAGGGCTATGATGGGAACATCAGTACCCCCGCTACCCCCATTTCCCCCCGAGGTTATCGAAAGAAAACCCCCTAACATAAACCAAAATTACCTTCCCAAAAGTGGGGTTTTGGCCGGTTTAAAGGAACCACC
>NW_023648338.1:0-33885 GCF_015228065.2 Penaeus monodon | reverse complement strand
TGTACAAATAATAATGATAATAATAACAATAATAATCTAAACAATATTATAACCACTAGCATATTATATTATACTTATACTATTATTATTATTGTTATTATTACAATATAACTATATTTTTTGGCAATTATACTATAATTAAGATAATAGTATAATAAATATTAATTAATTATAATAAAATAATATATAATAACTAATAATAATAATAATAAATAATAATTAATAATATAATAATAATAAAATAATTTAATAATATTCAAAATGTTATCAAAATTCTCTTTATTCTCACTTTATCATCATTATTGTTATGATTAATACAATTCTGGTAATTATTATCATTATTACCCTAATAATTGCCGAAATCACCAAAGAATCGAAAAACGTCATTTTTGGAGTATACTCTCAAAAGGCTATATTTCGCTAGATTTTGCCGCTTTTTCGACTTTTGGGAATGTTTTTCTTATACCTTTTTAATATTATATATGGACACAATTCCTCTTATTATCATCATCGTTATCATGATTATCATCATTATTATCGTTATCATCATCATTATCTCATTATCATCATTATCATCATCATTATCATCATTATTTGCAATTATTATCATCATTATTGCAATTGTTATCATTATTATTGCAATTATTGGAGTTATAGTATATATTTTTGCATAATACTAATAACCACAACAATAATAATAGTAATACATAAAAATAACAATATAACGATTTTAATAATAATTATTTATATCATTATCTTAATAGTATCGTTATTACTGTAATTATTACTGTTATAATAATTATTTTTGCAATTATACTACCAGTACAAATAATAATAATGATAATAATAACAATAATAATGCTAATAACAATTTATAACCACTACATTATTATTATTATACTTATACTTATTATTATTATTGTTATTATTACAGATATAATAGTTTTTTGGCAATTATACTAATAATTAAGATAATAGAAAATAATAATAATATAATAATAATAATAATAATAATAATAATAATAATAATACATAAATAATAATAATAATGATAATAATAATAATAATAATTTTAATAATATTCAAATGTTATCAAAATTCTCTTTCTTCTCACTTTTAATCATCATTATTGTTATGATTAATACAATTCGGGCAATTATTATCATTATTACCTAATAATTGCCAAATCCCAAAGAATAAAAAAACTCATTTTGGAGTATACTCTAAACAGGCTATATTCGCAGATTTTGCCGCTTTTCGACTTTTGGAATGTTTTTTTATACCTTTTTATATATATATGGACACAATCCTCTTATTATCATCAGGTTTTTCATGATTATCACATTATTTCGTTCTCATTTTTCATCTTATCATCATTTCATCATCATTATCATCATTATTGCATGTATTATCATCTTTTCTGCAATTTTTATCATTATTATTGCAATTATTGGAGTTATATTTTATTTTTTTGCAATTTTACTAATACCACAACAATAATAATATAATAACATAATAATAACAATATAACGATTTTAAAATTTAATTATTTATATCATTTTTTAATTAGTACGTTATTACTGTAATTATTACTGTTATAATCATTATTTTTTGCAATTATACTACCAGTACAAATAATAATAATGATAATAATAACAATAATACTACTAATAACAATATTATAACCACTAGCATGATTATTATATTATTTTTTAATTTTTTTATTTTTTTTTTTTTTTTTTTTTATACTTTATACTGTATTTTATTATTGTTATTTTATTACAGATATATGATTTTTTGGCAATTTATACTAATAATTTAAGATAATAGTAATAATAAGAATAATAATAATATAATAATAATATAATAATAATCCTAATAATAATAATAATAATACTAATAATATATAATTTAATAATATTCAAATGTTTTTTATCAAATTCTCCCGGGTGAATAGGGTTTATTCTCACTTTTATCATCCATATTGTTTATGAATTAATACAATTCTGGTAAGTTTTATCATATACACCCTAATAATTGCCGAAATCACCAAAGAAAATCGAAAAACGTCATTTTGGAGTAATACTCTTCAAAAGGCTATATTTCGCTAGATTTTTGCCGCTTTTTTCGACTTTTGGATGTTTTTCTTATACCTTTTTATATTATACTATGGACACAATTCCTCTTATTATCCATCAGCGTTATCATGATTATCATCTTAATTATCGTTTATCATCATCATTATCATCATTATCATCATTATCCTCATCATTATCATCATTATTGCAATTATTATCTCATTATTGCAATTGTTATCATTATATTGCAATTATTGGAGTTATAGAATATATTTTTTGCATAATACTAATAACCAAACAATAATAATAGGAATAACAATAATTAATAACAATAATAACGAGTTTATAATAATTATTTATATCATTATCTTAATTAGTATTCGTTATTAGCGTATTATACTGTTATAATATTATTTTTGGCAATTATAACTACCATTACAAATAATGATAATGATAATAATAAACAATAATATGCTAATAACAATCTTATAACACTAGCATTATTATTATTATACTTATACTTATTATTATTATTGTTAGTATTACAGATATAATATAATTTTTTTGCATTATCTAATGACATTAAATAATAGTAATTAATACTAATAATAATGATAATAATATAACTAATAATACTAATAATAATCATAATATAATAATAATGAATAATAGATAATAATAATTTTAATAATATCAAATGTTATCAAAATTCTCTTTATTCTCACTTTTATCATCATTATTGTTATGATTTAATACAATGCTGGTATATTATCATTATTACCGTAAATAATTGCCGAAATCATGCCAAAGAAATCGAAAAACGTCATTTGGGGGGGGGGGGGGGGGGGAGTATACTCTCAAAGGCTATATTTCGCTAGATTTTTGCCGCTTGTTCGACTTTTGGGGAATGTTTTTTTCTTATACCTTTTTTATATTATATATGGACACAATTCCTCTATTATCATCATCGTTATCATGATTATCATCATTATTAATCGTTTGCATCATCAGTTTATCATCATATCATCATTATCATCATCATTCATCATCATTATTGCAATTATTTTATCATCATTATTGCAATTGTTATCATTATTATTGCATTATTTGAGTTATAGTTATATATTTTGCAATAATACTAAATACCCAACAATAATAATAGTAATAACAATAATCTAACAATAATAACGATTTTTATAATAATTATTTATATCATTATCTTATTAGTATCGTTATTACTGTAATTATTTACTGTCTTTATATAATTATTTTTGCAATTATACTACCAGTACAAATAATATAATGATAATAATAACATAATAATACTAATAACAATATTACACCACTAGCATTATCATTATTATACTTATACTTTATTATTATTATTGTTATTATTACAGATATAATAGATTTTTTGGTAAATTAATCGATAATTAAGATACTAGTAATAATAATAATAATAATATAATTAATAATAATAATAATAATAATAAAATAATAATGATAATAATAATATAATAATTTTAATAATATTCAAATTGTTATCAAATTCTCTTATTCTCACTTTTATCCATCATATTGTTATGATTATACAATTCTGGTAATATTATCCTTAGTTACCCTAAATAATTGCCGAAATTCACCAAAGAAATCGAAAAAAACCGGCATTTTGGAGTATAGCTCTCAAAAGGCTATATTTCGCTAGATTTTTGCCGCTTTTTCGACTTTTGGAATGTTTTTCTGTATACCTTTTTTATATTATATAGATGATATGGACACATTCCTCTTATTCTCATCATCGTTATCATTGATTATCAATCATTATTATCGTTATCATCCATCAGTATCATCATTATCATCATTATCATCATCATTTATCTCATTATTGCAATTATTCATCATCATTATTGCAAGTGTTATCATTATTATTGCAATTATTGGAGTTATAGTATATATTTTTGCAATAATACTAGACCACAACCAATATAATAGTAATAACAATAATAATAACAAGAATAACGATTTATAATTACATTATTTATATCATTATCTTAATTAGTTATCGTTATTCTGTATTATTACTGGTTATATATTTATTTTTGCAATTATACTACCAGTACAATAATAATAATGGATAATAATACAATAATAATACTATAACAATATTATAACCACTAGCATTATTATTATTATACCCTTATACTTATTATTATTATTGTTTATTATTACGAATATATAGATTTTTGGCAATTATACTATAATTAAGATAATAGTAATAATAATTAATAATAATAATATAATAAATAATAATACTCATAATAATATAATAATAATAATAAATCTTAATAATATTCAAATGTTATCAAATTCCCTCTTTTATTTCTCACTTTTTATCATCATTATTGTTATGATTAATGACAATTCTGGTAATTATTAATCATTATTACCTAATAATTGCCGAAATCACCAAATAAATCGAAAAAACGTCATTTTGGAGTATCTCTCGAAAAGCTATATTTCGCTAGATTTTGCCGCTTTTTGACACGGGGGGACTTTTGGGAATGTTTTTCTTATACCTTTTTTATATTGATATGGACCATTCCTCTTATTATCATCAGCGTTATCATGATTATCATCATTATTATCGTTATCATCATCATTATCATCATTATCCATCATCATTACTCATCATTGCAATTATTATATCAAAAAATCATTATTGCAATTGTTATCTTTTATTGCAATATGGAGTTATTAGTATATATTTTTGCAATCATACTAATAGCCACAAGAATACTAATAGTAATAACAATAATAATACAATAAAACGATTTTTATAATAATTTATTATATCATTTAACTAATTAGTATCGTTATTACTGTAATTATTACTGTTATAATAATATTTTTGCATTATACTACCAGTACAAATAATAAATGATAATAATAACAATATAAATGCTAATAACAATATTATGAACCACTACATTTATTTATTATTATACTTATACTTATTATTTATTATTGTATTATTAACAGATATAAATATTTTTTTTGGCAATTATACCTAATTAATTAAGATAATAGTAATAATAATAATAATAATAATAAATAATAATAATAATAATAATAATAATAATAATAATGATTAATAATAATAATAATAATTTTAATATATTCAAATGTTATCAAACTTCTCTTTATTCTCCCTTTTTATCTCATTATTGTTATGATTAATACAATTCCTGGTCTTATTATCATTATTACCCTAATAATTGCCGAAATCACCAAAGAAATCCGAAAAACGTCATTTTGGAGTATACTCTCAAAAGGCTATATTTCGCTAGATTGTGCCGCTTTTTCGACTTTTGGGAAATGTTTTTCTTATACCTTTTTTATATTATATATGGACACAATTTCCTCTTATTATCTCATCGTTTCAGGATTATCATCATTTATTATCGTTATGCATCATCATTATCATCCATTATCATCATATCATCAGCATTATCATCATATTGCCATTATTATCATCATTATTGCAATTGTTATCATTATATTGCAATTATTGGAGTTATAGTATATATTTTTTGCAATAATACTTAATACCACAACATCAATAATAGTAATAACAATAATATAAGCAATAATAACGATTTTTATAAGAAGTTTTTATATCATTATCTTAATAGTATCGTTATTACTGTTTCTTACTGTTATAATAATTATTTTGCAATTATACTACCATTACAAATAATATATGAATAATAATAACAATATAATGCTAATAACAATTTATAACCACTAACATTATTATTATGATTATTATACTTATTATTTATTATTGTGTATTATTACAGATATAACAGATTTTTTGGCAATTATACTAATATTAGATAATAGTAATAATAATAATAATAATAATAATATAATACAATAATAATAATGATACTCATAATGATAACAATAATAGAATAATTTTAATAATATTCAAATTTTCTCAAATTTTCTCTTTATTCTCACTTCTCAATATCATCATTATTGTTATGGATTAATAAAATTCCTGGTAATTATTATCATTAATTACCCATAATAATTGCCGGAAATCACCAAAGATCGAAAAACGGCATTTTGGAGTATACTCTCAAAAGGCTATATTTCGCTAGATTTTGCCGCTTTTTTCGACTTTTGGGAATGTTTTTTTCTTATCCTTATTTTTATATTATATATGGACACAATTCCTCTTATTATCATCATCGTTATCCATGTATTATCATCATTATTACGTTATCTCAGCATTATCATCATTATCATCATTAATCATCATCATTATCATCATTTTGCAATTATTATCATCATTATTGCAATTGTTTTAAGCATTATTATTGCAAATTATTGGAGTTATAGTATTATTTTTGCAATAATACTAATAACCACAACATAGATATATAGTAATACAATAATAAATAACATAATAACGATTTTTATATAATTATTTATATCATTTATCTTTAATAGTATCGTTATTACTGTAATTATTACTGTTATAATAATTTATTTTTTGCAATTATACTACCAGTACAAATAATAATAATGATAGATAAATAACAATAATCATACTAATAACAATCATTATAACACTAGCATTATTATTATTATACCTTATACTTATTATTATTATTGTTATATACAGATATAATAGGATTTTTTGGCAATTATACTATAATTAAGATAATAGTAATAATACTAATAATAATAAGTTAATAATAAATAATAATAATAATACATAATAATATTTTAATAATATTCCACATGTTTATCAAAATCTTCTTTATTCTCACTTTTATCATCATTATTGTTATGATATACAATTCTGGTAATATATCATTATTACCCTAATAATTGCCGAAATCACCAAAGAAATCGAAAAGACGTCATTTGGAGTAATACTCTCAAAGGCTATATTTTCGCTAGATTTTGCCGCTTTTTCGATTTTTGGGAATGTTTTTCTATACCTTTTTTTATATTATAATATGGACACAATTCCTCTTATTAATCATCATCGTTACATGATTATCACATTATTATCGTTATCATCATCATTATCATCATTATCATCATTTAATCATCATCATTATCATCATTATTGCAATTATTATCATCCATTATTGCATTTGTTTTATCCTTATTATTGCAATTATTGGAGTTATAGTAATATATTTTGGCAATAATACTTAATAACCACACATAATATAGTAATACATAATAATACAATAATAACGATTTTATATAATTTATTTTATATCATTATCTTTAATAGTATCGTTATTACTGTCTTATTACTGTTTATAATATTATTTGTGCATTATACTACCATACAATAATAATCATGATAATAATAACAATAATACTGCGATAACAATATTATAACCACTAGCAATTATTATTATTATACTTATACTTATTATTATTATTGTTTATTATTACTGATTTATTAGATTTTTTTTGGCAATTATAATACTAATTAAGATAATATTATTCATAATACTAATAATAATAATAATTATAATAATAATAATATAATACTTAATATGATAATAATAATATAATAATTTTAATAATATTCAAATGTTATCCAAATTCTCTTTATTCTCACTTTTATCATCATTTTGTTATGATTAATACATTCTGGTAATTATTATCATTATTACCCTAATAATTGCCGAAATCACCAAAGAATCGAAAAAACGTCATTTTGAGTATACTCTCAAAAGGCTATATTTTCGCTAGATTTTTGCCGCTTTTTTCGACTTTTGGGGAATGTTTTTCTTATACTTTTTTATATTATATTGGAAACACAATTCCTCTTTATTATCATCATCGTTATCATGATTATCATCATTAGTATCGTCATCATCATCAATATCATCATTATCATCATCATGATCATCATTATTCAATTATTATCATCATTATTGCAATTGTTTATCATTATTTTGCAATTATTGGAGTTTATAGTATATATTTTTGCAATCTACTAATAACCACAACAATAATAATAGTAATAACAATAATAATAACAATAATAACGAGTTTTATAATAATTATTTATATCAGTAATCTTAATTAGTATCGTTATTATGTAATTTTACTGTTATATATAATTATTTTTGCAATTATACTACCAGTACATAATAATAATGATAATATAACATACTAATGGCTAATAACATATTATACACTACATTAATTTTATTATACTTATACTTATTATTTAATTATTGTTAGTTATTACAGATATATAGATTTTTTGCAATTAACTAATATTAAAGATAGTAGTAAAATAATCATATAATAATAATAATAATAAGAATAATAATAATAATACTAATAATAATAATAAATATAATAAATTTTAATAATATTTCAAATGTTCTCAAAATTCTCTTATTCGCACTTTTTATCATCATTTTGTTATGATTAATACAATTCTGGTAATTTGATTATCATTATTACCCTAATACATTGCCGGAAATCACCAAGAAATCGAAAAAACGTCATTTTGGAGTATACTCTCAAAAGGCTAATATTTTCGCTAGATTTTTGCGCTTTTTCGACTGTTGGGAAATGTTTTTTCTTATACCTTTTTTATATTATATGACACAATTTCCTCTTATTACATCATCGTTTATCAGATTAATCATCATTATTATCGTTATCATCTCATTAATCATCATTATCATCATTATTACACTCATTATCATCATTATTGCAATTATTATCATCATTATTGCAATTGTTATCCATTATTATTGCAATTATTGGATTATAAGTATATATTTTTGCAAATAATACTAATAACCACAACATAATAATAGTAATCACACTAATATAACAACAATAACGATTTTATAATAAATTATTTATATCATTTATCTTAATTAGTATCGTTATTACTGTAATTATTACTGTTAAATAAGTTATTTTTGTAATTATACTACCATACAAATACTAATAATGTAATAATACAATAATAATGCTAATAACAATATTATACCACTAGCCCTTATTATTATTATTATTATACTATTATTATTATTGTTATTATTACAGTATAATAGATTGTTTTTGGCAATTATACTATAATTAAGAGATTGTAATAATAATAAATAATATAATAATAATAATAATAATTAATAATAATAATAATATAATGGAATAACAATAATAATAATATTTTAATAAGTATTCAAATGTTATCAAATTGCTCTTATTCTCACTTTTATCATCATTATTGGGAGGGAGTTATGATTCAATACAATTCTGGTAATTGTATCATTATTACCCTAATAATTGCCGAAATCACCAAAGAAATCGAAAAAACGTCATTTGGAGTATACTCTCAAAAGGCTAATTTCGCTAGATTTGCCGCTTTTCGACTTTTGGTAATGTTTTTTCTTATACCTTTTTTTATTATATATGGACACAATTCCTCTTATTATCATCATCGTTATCATGATTATCATCATTATTATCGTTATCATCAATCATTATCATCATTATCATCATTATCATCATCTTATCATCCTTATTGCAAATTATTATCATCATTATTGCAATTGTTTATCATATTATTGCAATTATTGAGTTAAATAGTATATCTTTTTGCAATATACTAATTAACCACAACAATAATAATAGTACTAACACTAATAATACCAATAATAACGATTTTTATAATAATTATTTATATCATATCTTTAATTAGTATCGTTATTACTGTATTATTACTGTTATAAAAATTAATTTTTGCAATTATACTACCAGTACAAATAATAATATGATAATAATACAAATATCTAATAACAATATTATAACCACTAGCATTCATTATTATTATACTTATACTTATTATTATTATTGGTATTATTACAGTTCTAATAGATTTTATTGGCAATAATACTAATAATTAAGATAATAATAATAATTAATTAATAATAATAAAATAATATAATAATAATAATAATAATAATAATAATATAATAATATTCAAATGTTATCAAAAATCTCTTTATTCTCACTTTTATCATCATTATTGTTATGATAATACAATCTGGTAATTATTATCATTATTACCCTAATTAATGCCGAAATCACCAAAGAAATCGAAAAAAAAAAAAAACGTCATTTTGGAGTATACTCTCAAAAGGTACTATTTCGCCAGATTTTGCGCTTTTTCGACTTTGAATGTTTTTCTTATAACTTTTTTTTTTATAGTTATATATGGACACAATTCCTGTTATTATCATCATCATTATCATGATTATCATCATTATTATCGTTATCATCATCATTATCATCATTATCATCAATTAATCATCATCTTATCATCATTCTTGCAATTATTATCAGCATAGTGCAATTGTTATTCATTTCTTATGCAATTATTCGGAGTTATAGTAGATATTTTTTTGCAATAGATACTAATAAACCAAAACAATAATGATAGTAATAACATCTAATACTAACAATAATAACGATTTATAATAATTATTTATTATCATGTATCTTACTTAGAGCGTATTACGTAATTCATTACTGTTATAATAATATTTTGCAATTATACTACCAGGACAAATACTAATAATGATAATAATAAAAATAATAATATAAAAACCCAAAAAAAAAATTTATTATAACCACTAGCATGAATTATTATACTTATACGTATTATTATATTGGGTATGTATTACAGTTATACTAGATTTATGGCCAATAATACTACTAATTAAGATAATAATAATAATAATAATAATATAATAATAATAATAATAATAATAATAATAATAATAATAATAATAATAATAATTAATATATTCAAATGTTAGCAAAATTTCTAATTTATTCTCACTTTATCAGCATTAGTGTTAATGATTAATACAATGATATCTGGTAATATTATAATTATTACCCAATAATTGCCGAAATACCAAAGAAATCGAAAAAAACGTCATTTTGGAGTATACTCTCAAAAGGGCTATATTCGCTGATTTTGCCGCTTTTCGAATTTTGGGAATGTTTTTCTATACCTTTTTTATATTATAATGACACAAGTTGTTATATCACATCATTATCATGATTATCATCATTATTATCGTTATCATCATCATTATCATCATTATCATCATTACGTCATTATCATCATCATTATCATCTTATTTGCAATATTATCATCATTATTGCAATTGTTATTCAGTATTATTGCATATTATGGGAGTTATAGTATATATTTTTGCAATAATACTAATACCACACACAATAATGATAGAATAACAATAATAAATAACAATAATAACGATTTTATAAAAATTATTTATATCAATTATCTTAATTAGATCGTTATTACTGTAATTATTACTGTTAATAAGTATTTGCAATTATACTACAGTAACAAATAAATAATAATGATAATAATAAACCAATAATAATATTAATACACAATATTAAATCCTCTAGCCATGATTATTATTAGACTTCTACTTATCTGATTATGTTTATTATTACAGGTTTATAATAGATTTTGGCAATAATACTAATAATTCAGATAATCAATAATAATAATAATAATAATTAATAATTAATAATAATAATAATAATAATAATCATAAATAATAATAATAATAATAATAATAATAATACTATTCAAATATTATCAAAATTCTCTGTATTCTCACAGTTTATCATCATTATGGTTCATGATGATACCAGTCCTGGTAATTATTATCATTATTACCATAATAATTGCAACGAAATCACAAAGAAATCGAAAAACGTCATTTTGGGAATACTCTCAAAAAGGCTATATTTCGCTCTAGATTTTGCCGCTTTTTCGATTTGGGAATGTTGTTATTTATTACCTTTTTTATATTATATATGGACACAATTCCTGTTATTATCATCATTCATTATCATGATTATCAATCATTATTATCTTTTCATCATCATTATCATCATTATCATCATTATCATCATCATTATTCATCATTATACAATTATTATAATCATTATTTGCACTTGTTATCATTATTATGCAATTATTGGAGTATAGTAATATTATTTTTGCAATAATACTAAAACCACAACAATAATGATAGTAATAACAATAATAATAAAATAATAACGGGATTTTATAATAATTATTATATCATTATTCTTAATTAGTATCGTTATTACGTAATTATTACTGTTATAATAATTATTTTTGCAATGATAATACCAGCTACAATATAAAATAATGATAAATACAATATAATAATACAATAAACAAATTATAACCACTAGCAGATTATTTAATTATACTTATACTATTATTATATGTTTTATTTTTACAGTAATAGATTTATTGGCAATAATACTAATTAATAAGATTTAATAAAATAATAATAATAATATTAATAATAATAATAATAATAATAAGAATAATAATAATAATAATAATAATAATAATAATAATAATAATAAATAATAATATTCAAATGTTATCAAATTCTCTTTATTCTCACTTTATCATCATATTGTGAGATAATACAATTCTGGTAATATTATCTTATACCCTAATAAATGCCGAAAAATCACCAAAGAAATCGAAAAAACGTCATTTGGAGCGCTATCCTCTCAAAAGGCTATATTTCGCTAGGATTTGCCGCTTTTTTTCGACTTTGGAATGTTGTTTATACATTTTTTATATTATATATGCGAACAATTCCTGTATTATCATCATCATTATTCCATGATTATCATCATTATTATCGTTATCATCATCATTATCATCATTATCATCATTATATCATCATCATTATTCATCATTTATTGCTAATTATTATCATCATTATTGCAATTGTTACATATATTGGCAAATTATTGGAGTTATAGTATATATTTTGCAAAAATACTAATAACCACAACAATAATGATAGTAATAACAATAAAATAAATAACAATAATAACGATTTTATAATAATTATTATATCATTATCTTAATTGTATCGTTATTACTGTAATTATACTGTTTATAATAATTATTTTGCAATTATAATTACCAGTACAAAAAATAAGAATGATAATAATAACAATAATAATACTAATAACAATATTATAACACTTAGCAGATTATTATTATAACTTTATACTTATTATTATTATTGTTATTATTAACAGTTATAATAGATTTATTGTCAATAATACTAATAATTAATAATAATAATAATAATAATAATAATAATAATAATAATAATAATAATATTAATAATAATAATAATATCTAATAATATTCAATTGTTATCAAAATTCTCCTTTATCTCCACCTTGTATCATCATTATTTATGATTAATACAATTCTTGTAATTATTATCATTATACCCTAATAATTGCCGAAATCACCAAAGAAATTCGAAAACAAGTCATTTGGAGTTTACTCTCAAAAGGGCTATATTTCGTAGATTGTGCCGCTTTTTCGACTATGTGGGAATGTTTTTCTATACCTTTTTTATATTAATATGGACACAATTCCTGTTATTATCATCGCATCATATCATGATATCATTCATTTATTTCGTTATCATCATCAATTTCATCATTATCATCATTATCATCATCATTATCATCCAGTATTGCAATTATTAATCATTCATTATTGAAATTGTTTATCATTATATTGCAATTATTGGAGTTATAGTATATATTTTTGCAAATAATAATAATAACACAACAATAATGATAGGTAACAACAATATAATAAACACTAATAACGATTTTATAATAATTATTTATATCATTATCTTAATTAGTATCGTTATTACTGAATTATAATGTTATATATAAATTTATTTTTGCAATTATACTACAGTAAAACCAAAAATAATAATAATGATAATAATAACAAATAATACTAATAAAATATTATAACCACTAGCATGATTATTATTATACTTATACGTAGTATTATTATTGTTATTATACAGTCTATAATAGGATTTATTGGCAATAATACTAATAATTAAGATAATAATAATAATAAGAATAAATAATAATAAATACTAATAAATAATATAATAATAATAATTATAATTAATAATAATACTAATAATTAATAATAATATTCAAAGTTATCAAAATTTCTTTATTCTCACTTCTCATCATTATTGTTATGATTAATACCAATTCTGGTAAGATTATTCATTATTACCCTAATAATGCCGAAATCAACCAAAGAAATGAAAAAACGTCATTTTGGAGTATACTCTCAAAAGGGCTATATTTCGCACTAGATTTTGCCGCTTTTTCGACTTTTGGGAATGTTTTTCTTATACCTTTTTATATTATATATGGACACAATTCCTGTATTATCATCATCATTATCATGATATCATTCATTATTATCGTTATCATCATCCATTATCATCATTATCATCATCATCATCAATCATTATCATTCATTATTGCAATTATTATCATCATTATTGCAAGTTGTTATCATTATTATTGCAATTATTGGAGTTATAGTATATATTTTGCAATAATATAATAACAACAACAATAATGATTAGTAATAATAATAATAACAATAATAACGATGTTATTAATACTTATTTATATCATATCTTATCGTATCGTTGATGACTTGTAAAGTATTACTGTTATACTAATTATTTGTTGCAATTTTACTACCAGTACAAATAATAAGAATGATAATAATAACAAGAATAATACTAATAACAATATTATAACCACTAGCATGATTATTATTATACTGTATACTATGAGATGATTGTGAGTATGAACAGGTATAATAGATGTTATTGCAATAATACTAATAATTAAGAGATAATAAATAATACGAATAATAATAATAATGAATAATAAGAATAATAATAATAATAAGAATAAATAATAATAAAAATAATAATAATAATAATAATATTGCAAATGTTATCAAATTCTATTGAATTCTCACTTTTAGCATTCATTATGTTATGATTAATACAATTCTGGTAATTATTATATTATTACCCTAATAATTGCCGAAATCACAAAGAAATTCGAAAAAAGTCATTTGGGGATACTCTCAAAAGGCATAGTCGCTAGATTTGCCCGCTTTTTCGACTTTTGGGAAGTTTTCGTATACCTTTTTTGATCTGATATATGGACACAATTCCTGTATTATCATCATCAGTATCATGATTATCATATTATTATCGTTTATCATCATCATTATCATCATTATCATCATTATCATCTTCATTGCATCATTATGGCAATTATTATCATCATTATTGCAATTGTTACATTATTATTGCAATTATTGGATGGATAGTATATACTTTTGACAATAATACTAATAAACACAACATAATGATAGTAATAACAATAATAATAACAATATAACGATTTATCATAAGGATTTATATAATATGCTTATTAGTATCGTTTATTACTGTAAATACGTTATAATAATTATTTTTCGCAATTATACTACAAGTACAAATAATAATAATGATAATAATAACAATAATAATACTAATAACAATTATTATAACCACTCGCATGATTATTATTATACTTATACTTATTATAGTATTGTTATTATTACAGTTATTAATAGATTTATTGGCAATAATACTAATAATTAAGATAATAATAATAATAATAATAAATAATAATAATAATAATAATAATAATAATAATAATAATAATAATAATAATAATAATAATAATAATAATAATACTATTCAAATGTTATCAAAAGTCTCTTTATTCTCACTTTATCATCATTATTGTTATGGATTAATACACATTCTGGTAATTATTATCATTATTACCCTAATAATTGCCGAAATCACCAAAAAATCGGAAACCACGTATTTTGGAGTATACTCTCAAAGGATATATTTCGCATAGATTTTGCCGCTTTTTCGACTTGGGAATGTTTTTCTTATACCTTTTGATATTATATATGGAACACAATTACCTGTTATATCATCTCACATATTCATGATTATCATCATTATTATCGTTAATCATCATCATTATAACATATCCGCATATCATCATCATAATCATCATTATGCAATATATCATCATTATTGCAATTGTTATCATATTATTGCAATTATTGGAGTTATAGTATAATTTTTGACAATAATACTAATAACCACAAAAATAATGTTAGTAATAACAAAATTTAACCCAATAATAACGATTTTTATAATAATTATTTATATCTTATTTTAAATTTTGTATCGTTATTACTGTAATTATTATGTTATATAATTATTTTTGCAATTATACTACCAGTACAAAAATAATAATGATAAAATACAATAATAATACTAATAACATATTATAACCACTAGCATGATTATATATTACTTAACTTATTATTTTATTGTTATAATTACAGTTATAAATATTTTATTGGCAATATACTAATAATTAAGATAATAATAATAATAATAATAAAAATTAATAAAATATACTAATAATAATATAATAATAATATAATAATATAATAATAATAAAAATTAAAAAAAAAATGTTATCAAAATTCTCTTATTCTCACTTTTATCATCTTTATTGTTATATTTATACAATTCTGGTAATTATTTCATTACTTACCTTTATAATTGCCGAATCAAAAAAAATCGAAAAACTCATTTTGGAGTAAAACTCCAAAGGCTATATTTCGCAGATTTGCCGCTTTTTCGACTTTTGGAATGTTTTTCTTATACCTTTTTATATTTATAGGCAAAATCCTGTTATTATAAATCCATCATTATCATGATTTCATAAATTATTAATCGTTATCATCATCATTATCATCATTATCATCATTATCATCATCATTATCATCATCTATCGCAATTTATTATCATCATTATTGCATTGTTATCATCTATTATTGCAAATAGGCAGTTATAGTATATATTTTCGCAAATAATATAATTACCCACAACAATAATGATAAGTAATAACAATAATACTAACAATAATAACGATTTATAATATTTATTTATATCATATCTAATTAGTATCGTTATTACTGTAATTATACTGTTATAATAATTATTTTTCCAATTCTATACCAGTAAAAATAATAATAATGATAAGAATAACAATATAATACTAATAAACAATATTATAACCACTAGCATGAATTATAGTATACTTATACTATTATTAATTTATTGTTATAAGTACAGTATTATAGATTTAGGGCAATAATACTAATAATTAAAGATAATAATAATAATAATAATAATTAATAATAATAATAATAATAATAATAATAATAATAATAAATAAATAATATAATAATAATAATAATAGTAAAAATGTTATCAAAAATTCTCTTTATTCTCTAATTTTATCATCATTATGTATGATTATACAATTCTGGTAATTATTATCAGATTACCTTAATAATTGCCGAAATCACCAAAAATCGAAAAAACGTCATTTTGCGGGTATACTCTCAAAAGGCTATATTTCGCTAGATTTTGCCCGCTTTTTTTTTTTTTTTCGACTTTTGGGAATGTTTTTCGTATACACTTTTTATATTATATATGGAACACAATGCCTGTTATGATCATCTCATTATCTATGATTATAATCATTATTATCGTTATCTCATCATTATTCATCATTATCATAATGATTCATCACATTATCACATATTGCAATATTATCATCATATTGCAATTGTTATCATTATTATTGCAAATTATTGCAGTTAGAGTATATATTTTGCAATAATACTAATAAACCACAACAATAATGATAGTAATAACAAAATAATAACAATAATAAACGACTTTTTTAATAATTATTTACATCATTATCTTAATTAGTAATAGTTATTACGGTAATTATTACTGTTATAATAATTATTTTTGCAATTATTTACTACAGTGACAAATAATAATAATGATAATAATAACAATACTAATACTAAAACAATATTATAACCACTAGCATGATTATATTATACTCTATTACTTAGATTTTTATGTATAATACAGTTATAATAGATTTATTGGCAAAATACTAATAATTAGATAATAATAATAATAATTAATAATAATAATAATTAATAATAATAAAATAATAAATAAGAATAAGAATAATATAATAATAATATTCAAATGTTATCAAAATTTCTCTTATCGCACTTTTATCATCATTATTGTTATGATTATACAATTCTGGTAATATTATCATTATTACACTAATAATTGCCGAACTCACAAAGAATCTAAAAAAGTCATTGGAGTATACTCTCAAAAGGCTATATTTCGCTAGATTTTGCCGCTTTTCGACGGTGGGAATGTTTTTCTCTATACCTCTTTTTTAGATTATATATGGAAAACAATTTCTGTTATTATCATCAATCATATTCAGGATGATCATATATTATGATTCGTTCCAGACATCATTATATCTTATCATATTATCATGAGTCATTATCATCATTATGCAATTATATCATCATTATTGCCAATTGTTATCATTATTATTGCCAATTATTGCGTTATAGTATATATTTTTGCAATATAATAATTAACCACACACAATAATGATAGTAAATAACAAATAAATAACAATAAAAACGATTTTATAATAATTATTTATACATTATATTAATTTAGTACTCTTTATTACACTGTAATTAAGGTTAAATATATTTTGCAATGATACTACCAGTACAAATAATTAATAATGATAATAAAACAATAATATACTAATAACAATATTATAACCACTAGCATGATTATTATTATACTATTTCACTTATTTTCTTATTGTTAAAATTACAGTTATAATCGATTTATTGGCAATAATACTAATAATTAAGATAATAATAATGATACTAATAATAATAATAATAATCATAATAATAAGAAGAATGATATAATAATAATAATAATAATACTAATACGAATAAATATAATGTTATCAAAATTCTCTTATTCTCACTTTATAATCATTTATTGTTATGATTAATACAATTTGGTAATTATATCATTATTACCCTAATAATGCCGAAATCACCAAAGAAATCGAAAACGTCATTTTGGAGTATACGTCTCAAAGGCTATATTTCGTAGATTTGCCGCTTTTCGGACGTTTGGGAAGTTTTCTTATACCTTTTTATATTATATATGGACACAATTTCCTGTTATATCATAATCATTATCATGATATCATCATATTATCGTATCATCATCATTATCATAATTATCATATTATCATCATCATTATTTCATCATTATTGCAATTATTATCATATTATTGCAATGTTATCATTATTATTGCAATTATTGCAGTTATAGTATATATTTGCAAATAATACTAATAACCACAACATAATGATAGTAATAACAATATAAATAACAATAATAACGATTTTATAATGAATTTTTATTCATTAATCTTAATTAGTATCTTGATTACTGTAATTATTACGTTATAATAATGTATTTTTGCAATTTACTACAGTTACAAATAATAATAAGATAATAATAACAATAATAATCCTAATAACAATATATAACACTAGCATGATTATTATATACTTTATTATTATTTATCTATTGTTATAATTACAGTATAAAGATTATTGGCATAATACAATAAGTAAGATAAAATAATAATAATAAAATAACAATAATAATAATAATAATAATAATAATATAATAATAATAATATATAATAATAATACAAATTTTTTTTATTTCAAAATTTCTTTATTCTCACTGTTATAATTCATTATTGTTAGATTAAACAATTCTGGTAATTAGACATTATACCTAAAATTGCCGAATCACCCAAAGAAATCGAAAAACGTCATTTGGAGTTACTTCAAAAGGCTATATTCCCCGCAGATTTTTCGCTTTTTCGACTTTGGGGCATGTTTTTCTTATACCTTTTTTATATTATATAGGACACAATTCAGGTTATATCATCATCATTATCATGTTATCATCATTATTATCGTTATCATAATCATTTCATCATTATTCATCATTCTCATCATCATTATCATCATTATTGCAAGTATTTCATCATTATTGCAATTGTTATCATTATATTGCCAATAATTGCAGTATAGTCTCTATTTTTGCAATAATACTAATAACAACCAACAATAATGATAGAATAACAATAATAATAACAATAATAAAACGATTTTATAATATATTATTTATATTCATTACTCTTAATTAGTATCGTTATTACTGTAATTAATTACTGTTATAATAAGTATTTTGCAATGATCCTACCAGTACAAATAATAATAATGATAATATAAAAACTAATAATACTAATACCAATATTATAACCACTAGCTGATTATTATTATACTTATACTGATTATTATATTGTTATAATTACAGTTAGTAAATAGCTTTATGGCAATAATACTAATAATTAGATAATTAATAATAATAATAATTAATAATAATAATAATAATAATAATAATAATAATTAATAATAATAATAATAATAATAATTACTAATAATATTTCAAATGTTATCAAAATTCCTTTATTCTCAACTTTTACATCATATTGTTATGATTAATTACAATTCTGGTAATTATTATCATTATTACCCCAATAATTGCCGAAAATCACAAAGAACGAAAAACGTCATTTTGGCAGTTATACTCTCAAAAGGATAGATTTCGCTAGATTGCAGCTTTTTCGACTTTGTGGAATGTTTTTCTTATACCTTTTTTATATGATATAGGAACAATTCATGTATTATCATCATCATTATCATGGATTATCATCATTATTATCGTTATCATCACCATTATCATCATTATCATCATTATCATCATCATTATCACCTTATTGCAATTATTATCATCCATGTATTGCAATTGTTATCATTATTATTTGCAATTATTGCAGTTATAGTATATATTTTTGCAATAATACTAATAACCACAAAATAATGATAGTAATTAACAATAATAATCAACAAAATAACGATTTTATAATATTATTTTATATCATTATCCTTAATTAGTATCGTTATTACTAAATTATACTGGTATTAATAATTATTTTGCAATTATATACCCAGTACAAATAAAAAATAATAATGATAATAATAAACATATAATACTAATAAAAATATTAAACCACTAGCATGATTATTATTATACTTCATACTTTTATGTATTAGTGTTATAATCTACAGTTATAATAGATTTATGGCAATAAAATACTACTAATTAAGATAATAATAATAATAATAATAATAATAAAATAATAATAATAATAATAATAATAATTAATAATAATAATAATAAAAGATAAAATAATAATATTCAAATGTATCAAAATTCCTTTATTCTCACTTTTATCATTCATTATTGTTATGATTAATACAATTCTGGTAATTATTTATCATTAATACCCTAATAATGCCGAAATCACCAAAGAAATCGAAAAAACGTCATTTTGGAGTATACTCTCAAAGGCTATATTTCGCAGATTTTGCGCTTTTTCGCTTTTGGGGAATGTTTTTACTTATACCTTTGTTATATTATATATGGACACAATTCCTGTTATTATCATCATCATTATCTATGATTATCATCATTATTATCGTTATCACATCAATTCTCATCATTATCATATTATCATCATCCTTATCATCATTATTGCAATTATTATCATCATTATTTGCAATTGTTATCATTATATTGCAATTATTGCAGTTATAGTATATATTTTTGCAATAATACTAAGAAACACAACCCTAATGATAGTAAACAATAATAATAACAATAATACGATTTATAATAATGATTTAGATCATTATCTTAATTAGTATCGTTATTACGTAATTATTAAGTTATAATAATTATTCTTTCTTTGCAATTATACTACCAGTACAAATAATAATAATGATACTAATACAATAATAATTACTAATAACAATATTATAACCACTAGCTGATTAGTATTATACTATACTTATTAATTATTGTATAATTACGGTATAAAGATTATTGGCAATAATACTAATAATTAAGATATAATAATAATAATAATAATAATAAATAAAATAATAATCATAATAATAATAAATAATTAATAATAATAATAATAATATCAAATGTTATCAAAATTCTCTTTATCTCACTGTTATCATCATTATTGTTAGATTAATACCAATTCTGAGTCAAGTATTAGCAGTATTCCCTAATAATTGCGAAATCACCAAAGAAAATCGAAAAAACGTTCATTTGGAGTATACTCTCAAAAGGCTATATTTCGCTAGATTTTGCGCTTATTCGACTTTTGGGAATGTTTTCTTATACCTTTTTTATATTATATATGGACACAATTGCTGTTATCTCATCGTCATATCAGATTATCATCATTAGTATAGTTAATCATCATCATTAATCATCATTATCATATTATCATCATCATTACATCCATATTGCAATATTATCAAATCATTATTGCAATTGTTATTCATTATTATTGCAATTATTGCAGTTATAGTATATCTTTTTGCGATAATACTAATCACCACCACAATAATGATCGTAATAACAATCATAATAACAATAATAACGATTTTATAATAATTATTGATAACATATCTTAATAGTCCGTTATTACTGTAAGTATTACTGTTTATAATAATTATTTTGCACTATACTACCAGTACAAATAATAATAATGATAATAATAACAAGAATAATTACTTAATAACAATATTTAACACTAGCATGATATTATATACTTATACTTATTATTTATTATGTTATATAAAATTAACAGTTATAATAGATTATGCAATAATACTAATAATTAAGATAATAATAATAAAATAAGAATAATGATAATATAATAAATAAGTAATAATAATAATAATAATAATAATAATAATAATAATAATAATGTAATAATAATAATAATATTCAAATGTTATCAAAAATTCGCTTTATGAGATCACTTTTATCATCATTATTGTTATGATTAATACAATTATGGTAATATTATCATTATTACCATAATAATTGCCGAAATCACCAAAAGAAATCGAAAAACGTCATTTTGCGATATACTCTCAAAAGGCTATATTCCGCTAGATTTTGCGCTTTTCCGACTTTTGGAATGTTTTCTTATTACCTTTTTTTATTATATATGGTACACAAATTCCTGTTATTATCATCATCATTATCATGGATTATCTCATTATTATCGTTATCATCATCATTATCATCATTATTCATCATTATATCATCATTATCATCATTATTGCAATTATTATCATCATTATTGCAATGTTATCATTATTATGCACTATTGCAGTTATAGTATTATTTTGCAATATACTAATAAACAAACAATAATGATAGTCATAACAATAATAATTAACAATAATAACGATTTTATTAATAAGTATTTATATTCATTATCTTAATTAGTATCGGTATTACTGTAATATTACTGTTATAAGAATTATTTTTGCAATTATACTACCCAGTACAAATAATAATATAGGATAATAATAACAATAATAATACTACTAACAAATTAAAACCACTAGCATGATTATTATTTATACTTAGTACTTATCATATTATGTTTATAATACAGTTATAATAGATTTATGGCAAAATACTAATAATTAATAATAATAATAAATAATAATTACTAATACTACAATAATAATAAGGAGATAATAATAATAATAATAATAATAATAATAATAATATCAAATGTTATCAAATTCTCTTATTCTCACTTTTATCTCCATATTGTTATGATTAAGACAATCTGGTAATATTATCCATTATTACCCTAATAATGCCGAAATTCACCAAAGAAATCGAAAAAACGTCATTTTGGAGTATACTATCAAAAGCTATATTTCGATAAGATTTTGCGCTTTTCGACTTTGGGAAGTTTTTCTTATACTTTTTTATATTTTATATATGGACACAATTCCTGTTATTATCATCATCCATTATCATGATATCATCATTTAGGTTAGCATCATCATTCTAATCCCTATCATCAGTATCATCATCATTATCATCTTATTGCAATTATTATCATCATTATTGCAATTGTTATCATTATATTGCACTTATTGCAGTTATAGTATATATTTTGCAATAATCTAATAACCACAACAATAATGATAGTAATAACAATAATAATAACAATAATAAACGATTGTTAATAATAATTATTTATATCCATTATCTTAATTAGTATCGTATTACTGTAATTATCTACTGGTTATAATAATATTTTGCAATTATACTACCAGTTACAAATAAGTTAATAATGGCTAATAATAACATATCAATAAATAATAACAATATTATAACCACTAGCATGATATTATTATACTTATAATTATTATTATTATTGTTATAATATACAGTTAGATGATTTCTTGGCAATACTCCTAAGAATTAAGATAAAATATAATAATATAATAATAATAATAATAATAATAATAAATAAAATAATAATAATAATAATAATAAACTAATTAATAATATTAAAATGTTATCAAAATTTCTTATCTCCACGTTTATCAACATGATTGTTATGATTAATACAATTTGGTATTAAGTATCAATTTTACCATAATAATTGCCGAAATCACCAAAAGAAATCGGAAAAAACGTCATTTGGAGTTACTCTCAAAAGGCTATATTTCGCAGATTTTGCCGCTTTTTCGACTTTGGGGAATGTTTTTCTTATACCTTTTTTATATTATATAGACACAATTACTGTTATTCTCATCATCATATCATGATTATCATCATTATCATCGTTATCATCATCATTATCATCATAATCCTCATTACATCCTCATTATCAATCATTATTTCAATTCCCCCCCCTCTTTTTATTATCATCATTATGCAATTGTATCATTATTATTGCAATTATTGCCGTATAGTTATATAATTTGTTGCAAATAATTACTAATAAACACAACAATAAGATAGTAATAACAATAATAATAACAATAATAACGATTTATAATATTTTATTTATATCATATCTTAATAGTATCGTTATTACTGTATTATTACTGTTATGAATATTATTTTTGCAATATTACTACATTACCAATAATAATAATGCTTAATAATAACAATAATAATACTAATAACAATTATTATAACCACTAGCATGATTATATTATACTTATATTCTTTATTATTATTGTTATAAATTACAGTTATAATAGATTTATGGGCAATTAATACTAATAATTAGATAATAATAATAATGAAAATAATAATAATAATAATAAATAATAATAATAATAATAATAAGAAAATAATAATAATAATTAATAATAATATTCAAATGTTATCAAATTATATTATTCGCACTTTTATCATCATTATTGTTACGATTAATACAATTCTGGTAAATTATTATCATTATTACCCAATAATTGCCGAAATCACCAAAGAAATCGAAACAACGGTCATTTTGGAGTAACTCTCAAAAGGCTATCATTTCGCTAGATTTGCCGCTTTTGCGACTTTTGGAATGTTTCTTATACCTTTTTATATTATATATGGGACACAATTCCTGGTATTATCATCATCATTATTTCATGATTATATCATTATTATCGTTTTCATTCATCATTATCATCATTATCAATCATTAATTCATCATTATCATCCATATTGCAATTATTATCATCATTATTGCAATTTTATCATTATTATTGCAATTATTGCATTATAGTATATATTTTGCAAATATAATAACCACAAACATAATGATAGTAATAACAATAATAATAGCATAATAACGATTTATAATAATTATTTATATCAGATCTTAATAGTATCGTTATTACTGTAATTATTACTGTTATAATAATTATTTTGCAATTATACTACCAGTAACAAATTAATAATCAATGATAATATAACAATAATAATACTAATAACAACATTATAACCACTAGACATGATGAGATTATTACTTATACTTATTATTATTATTGTTATAAATACAGTTATTATAGATTTATTGGCAATAATACTAATAATTAAGATAATAATAATAAAATAATAATAAAATAATAATAATAATAAAATAATAATATATACTAATAATAATAATAATATTCAAATGTATCAAATTCTCTTTATTCTCACTTTTATCATCATTATTGTATGATTAATACAACTTCTGCGTAATTATATACATATTACCCTAAGAAGTGCCGAAATCACCAAAGAAAATCGAAAACGTCATTTTGGAGTATACTCTCAAAAGGCTATAGTCCGCTAGATTTGCCGCTTTTTCGACTGTTGGAATGTTTTCTTATACCCTTTTTATATTATATATGGACACCATTCCTGTTATTATCATCATCATTATCATGATTATCATCATTATTATCGTTATCATTATCATTATCATCAGTATCATCATTATCATAGTCATTATCATCATATTGCAATTATTATCATCATTATTGCATTGTTATCATTATTATTGCAATTATTGCAGTTTAGTATATATTTTTGCAATAATACTAATAACCACAACAAAAATGATAGTAATAACAATAATAATAACAAATAATACGATTTTATAATAATTATTTATACATTATCCTTAATTTAGTATCGTATTACTTGTATTATTACTGTTATAATACATTATTTTGCAATTATACTACCAGTACAAAATAATAATAATGATAATAATAACAATAATTAATACTAATAAACAATATTATAACACTAGCATGATTATTATTTATAATTATACTTATTATTATTAGTTGTTATAATTACAGTTATAATAGCGTTATTGCAAAATACATAAAATTAGATAATAATAATAATAAAATAATAAAGGATAATAATAATAATAATAATATATAATAATAATACTAATAATAATAAAATAATCATAATAAATACTAATATAATAAATATCAAATGTTATCAAATCTCTTTTATCTCACTTTTATCCATAATTATGTTAGGATAATACCATTCTCGGTAATTATTATCATATTACCCTAATAATTGCCGAAATTCACCCCCCCACACGCAAATCGAAAAAACGTATGTTGGAGTTACTCTCAAAAGGCTATATTTCGCTAGATTTTGCCGCTTTTCGACTTTTGGGAATGTTTTTCTTATACCTTTTTTATATTATTATGGACACAATCCTGTTTTTATCATCATCATTATCATGATGATCATCATTATTACGTTATCATCATCATTATCACCATATCATCATTATCATCATCATTATCATCATTATTGCAATTATTATCAATCATTATTGCAAATTGTTATCATATTATTGCAATTATTGCAGTTATCGAATATTTTTGCAATAATACTAATAATACAAACATAATGATAGTAATAACAATAATAATAACAATAATAACGATTTTATAATAATTATTTTATCATTATCTTAATTTATATCGTATGACTGTAATATTACTGCTTATAATACTTATTTTGCAATTATAATACCAGTACAAATAATAATAATGCTAATAATAACAATAATACTTTACTAATAACAATATTATAACCAACTAGCATGATTATTATTATACTTCGACCTATTATTATATTGTATAAATCACAGTTATATAGATTTATGCAAAATACTAATAATTAAGATAAATAATAATAATAATAATAATAATAATAATAATAATAATAATAATAATAATAATAATAATTAATAATAAAGAATAATAATAATAATAATATTCAATGTATCAAAATTCTCTTTATTCTCACTTTTATCATCATTATTGTAGGATTATACACTTCTGGTAATTATTATCATTATTACCCTACTAATTGCCGAATCACCAAAGCATCCGAAAAAAACGTCATTTTGAGTATACTCTCAAAAGGCTATATTTCGCTAGATTTTCCGCTTTGTCGACTTTGAATGTTTTTCTTATACCTTTTTTATTCTTATATAGGGGACACAATTCCTGTTATTATCATCATCATTATCAGATTAGCATCATTATTATCGTATCCTATAATTATCATCATTTATCATCATTATAATCATCATTATCCTCATTATGCAATTAATTACATCATATTGCAATTGTCTCATTATTATTGCAATTATTGCAGTTATAGATATATTTGGCAAATAATAATAATAACACAAACAATAATGAATAGTTAATAACAATAATAATAACAATAATACACGATTTATAATAATTATTATATCATATCTAAATAGTATCGATTACGTAATATTACTGTTATAATAATTATTTTGCAATTATACTACCAGTACAAATAATAATAATGATATAATAACAAATAATAATACTAATAACAATATTATAACCCACTAGCAGATTATATTATACTATATTAGTATCTATTATGTTATAATTCAGTTTATAATTAGATTTATGGGCAATATACTAATAATTAAGTAATAATAATAATAAATAATATTAATATATAATAATAATAATAATAGATAATAATATAATAATAAAATAATAATAATAATAATATTCAAATGTTATCAAAATTTCTTTATTCTCACTTTATCATCATTATTGTTATGATTAATACAATTCTGTAATTATTATAATATTACCCTAATAATTGCCGAAATCACCAAAGAAATCGAAAAAAAACGTCATTTTGGAGTATACTCTCAAAAGGCTATATTTCGCTAGATTTTGCCCCCTTTTTCGACTTTTGGAATGTTTTTTTCCTCCTTTTATATAATATGGACACAATTCCTGTTATTATATCATCATTATCATGATTATCACATATTATCGTTATCATCATCTATCATCATTATCATCATTTCATCATCATTATCATCATTATTGCATTTATTATCATCATTATGCAATTGTTATCATTATTATTGCAATATGCAGTTATAGTATTATTTTGCAATTATACTATAACACAACAAAATATAGTATAACAATAATAATAACAATAATAACGATTTTATAATAATTATTTATATCATTATCTTAATTAGTATCGTTATTACTGTAATTATTACTGTTATAATAATTATTTTTGCAATTATACTACCAGTACAAATAATAATAATGATAATAATAACAATATAATAACTAATAACAATATTATAACCACTAGCATGATTAATTATTATACTTATACTTATATTATATTGTTATAATTACAGTTATAATAGATTTATTGGCAATATACTAATAATTAAGATAATAATAATAATAATAATAATAATAATAATAATAATAATAATAATAATAATAATAATATAATAATAATAATAATAATAATTCATATGTTATCAAAATTCTCTTATCTCACTTTTATCATCATAATGTATGATTAATACAATTCTGGTAATATTATCATTTATTACCCTAATATTGCCGAAATCACCAAAGAAATCGAAAAAAACGTCATTTTGGAGTATACTCTCAAAAGCTATATTTCGCTAGATTTGCCGCTTTTCGACTTTGGGAAATGTTTTTCTTATACCTCTTTTTATATTATATATGGACACAATCCTGTTATTATCATCACATTATCATGATTATCATCATATTATAGTTATTCATCATCATTATCATCATTATCATCATTATCATCATCATTATCATCATTATTGCAATTATTATCATCATTATTGCAATTGTTATCATTATTGCAATTATTGAGTTATAGTATATATTTTTGAAAATTTAACTAATAACCACAACAATAATGATAGTAATAACATAATAATAACAATAATAACGATTTTATAATAATTATTTATATCATTATATTAATTAGTATCGTTATTACTGTAATTAGTACTGTTATAAAATTATTTTTGCAATTAATACTACCAGTACAAATAATAATAATGATATAATAACAATAATAATCTAATAACAATATTATAACCACTAGCATGATTATTATTTATACTTATACTTATTATTATTATTGGTATAAGACAGTTATAATAGATTAGTGGCAATAATACTAATAATTAAGATAATAAAAGAATAATAATAATAATATAATATACTAATAATAATAATTAATAATAGATAAGAATATAATAATAATAATAATAATAATATTCAAATTGTTATCAAAATTCTCTTTATTCCACTTTTATCATCATATTGTATGATTAATACAATTATCGGTAAATCATCATCATTATTACCCTAATAATTAGCCGAAAATCACCAAGAAATCGAAAAAAACGGTCATTTTGGAGTATACTCTCAAAAGGCTATATTTCGCTAAGATTTTGCCGCTTTTTCGACTTTGGGAAGTTTTTCTATACCTGTTTTATATTATATATGGACACATATTCTGTTATTATCATCATCTATTATCATGATTATCATCTATTATTATCCGTATCATCATCATTATTCATCATTTCATTATTATATCATCATTTATCTCATTATGCAATTATTTATCATCATTATTGCAATGGTTTATCATTATTATTGCCAATTATTGCAGTTATAGTATATATTTTTGCAAAATAATAATAACCACAAACAATAATGATAGTAAATAAACAATAATAAGAACAATAAATACGATGTATAATACTTACTGTTTATATCATTATCTTAATGCAGTATCGTTCATTACTGTAATTATACTGTTATAATAATTAGTTTTGCAAATTTTCCTACCAGTACAAATAATAATAATGATAATACTAACAATAATAATACTAATAACAATATTATAACCACTAGAAGTGATTATTATTATACTTATACTTATATTATTATTGTTATAATTACCGTATAATAGATTTATATGGCAATAATACTAATAATTAAGATAATAATAATAATAAGAAAATATAAAATAATAATAATAAAATACTAATAATAATATAATAATAATAATAATAATAATAATAATAATATTCAAATGTTATCAAAATTCTCTTTATTCTCACTTTTATATCATTATTGTTATGTTAATACAATTTGGTAATTATTTATCATTATTACCCTAATAATTGCCCGAAATCACCAAAGAAAATTCCCCCCCCCCCCGTGTGAAAAAACTCATTTTGGAGTATACTCTCAAAAGGCTATATTTCGCTAGATTTTGCCGCTTTTTCGACTTTTGATGTTTTCTATTGATACTTTTGTATATATATATGCGACACAATTCCGTTTATTATCATCATCATTATCCTGATTACATCATTATTATAGTTAATCATCATCATTATCATAATTATCATCACTATCATCACATATCATCATATTGCAATATTCTCATCATATTGCAATTGGTATCCTAATTATTGCAATTATTGCAGTTTTATAGTATATATTTTGCAATCAATACTAATAACCACAACAATAATGATAGTAATAACAATAATAATAACAATAATAACGATGTTATAATAATTATTTATATCATTATCTAATTAGTATCGTTATTACTGTAATTATTATGTTAATAATTATTTTTGCAATTATACTACCAGTACAAATAATAATAATGATAATAATAACAAATAATATACAATAACAATATATAACCACTAGCATGAGATATTTATACTTATACTTATTAGTATATTGTTATAATTACAGTATATATAGATTTATTGGCAATATACTAATAATTAAGATAATAAATAAAGAATAATAATAATAATAAAATAATAATATATAATAATAATAAGAATAATAATAATAATCATAATAATCAAATAATAATAATATTCAAAGTATCAAAGATTCCTGTATTCTCACTTTTTATCATCATTATGTTATGATTAATAAAATTATGGTAAGTATTATAATATACCGTAATAATTGCCGAAATCACCAAAGAAATCGAAAAAACGTCCATTTCTCGGAGTATACTCTCAATAAAGGATATATTCGCTAAGATTTTTAGCGTTTTTCGCTTTTGAGGAATGTTTTTTCTTATACATTTTTTATTAATATATGGACCAATTCCTGTATTATCATCATCATATCATGATTATCATCATTATCATCATTATCATCATCATTATCATCATTATTGCAATTATTATCATCATTATTGCAATTGTTATCATTATTATTGCAATTATTGCAGTTATAGTATATATTTTGCAATAATACTAATAACCACAACAATAATGATAGTAATAACAATAATAATAACAATAATAACGAATTTATAATAATTATTTATATCATTATCTTAATTAGTATCGTTATTACTGTAATTATTACTGTTATAATAATTATTTTTGCAATTATACTACCAGTACAAATAATAATAATGATAATAATAATAATAATAATAATAATAATAATAATAAAATAATCATTCAAATGTTATCCAAAATCTCTTTATTATCAATTTTATCATCATTATGTTATGATTAATACAATTCTGGTAATTATTATTTCATATTACCCTAATAAATTGCCGAATACCAAAGAAATCGAACAACGCATTTTGGAGTATACTCTCAAAAGGCTATATTTCGCTAGCATATTTGCCGCTTTTTCGACTTTTGGGAATGTTTTTGCGTATACCTTTTTTATATTATATATGGACCAACAAATTCCTAGTTATTATCATATCATTATCATGATTATCATCATTATTATCGTTATCATCATCAGTATCATTCATTTATCATCATATCATCATCATTATCATCATTATGAATTATTATCATCATTATTGCAATTGTTATCATTGATTATTGCAATTATTGCAGTTATAGTATATATTTTTGCAATAATACTAATAACCACAACAATAAGATAGTAATAACAAAAAATAACAATAATAACGATTATAATAATTATTTATATCATTATCTTAATTAGTATCGTTATTACTGTAATTATACTGTTATAATAATTATTTTTGCAATTATACTACCAGTACAAAATCATAATAATGACTAATAATAACAATAATTTAATACTAATAACAATATTATACCACTAGCATGATATTATTATACTTAACTTATTATTATTATGTGTATAATTACAGTTATTAAAGATTTATTGGCAATAATACTAATAATTAGATAATATACTAATAATAATTAATGATAATAATAATAATACTAATATAATAATAATAATAATAATTAATAATAATAATAATTAATAATATTCAATGTTATCAAAATTCTCTGTTATTCTCACTTTTTCATCATCATATTGTTATGCTTAATACAATTACTGGTAATTTATTATCATTATTACCCTAATAATTGCCGAAATCAACAAAGAAATCGAAAAAACGTCATTTGGCAGTTATACTTCAAAAGGCTATATTCGCTAGATTTGCCTCTTTTTCGACTTTGGGAATGTTTTCTTATACCTTTTTTATATTATATATGGACACAATTCTGCTATTATCATCATCATTATCATGTATTATCATCATTATTATCGTTATCATCATCATTATCATCATTCATCATCATTCATTATCATCATTATTGCAAATTATTATTCATCATTATTGCAATTGTTATCATTATTATTGCAATTATTGCAGTTTATAGTATATATTTTTGCTACATTAAATATAATAACCACAAACAATAATCGATAGTAATAACAATAATAATAACAATAATAACGATTTTTATAATAATTATTTATATCATTATCTGTAATTAGTATCGTTACACTGTAATTATTACTGTTATAATAATT
>NW_023648337.1:0-2500 GCF_015228065.2 Penaeus monodon | reverse complement strand
AATTATATTAATAATATAAAAATTTTTTTATAAAAAATATATATATATATATATATAAAAAATATTTTTTAAATTATAATATTATAATATTTTTTAAAATTAACCCAAAAAATTTTTATAAAAAAAAAAATTACAAAAAAAAAAAAAAATTTTAATTTTGTAATTCTTTGGGGGGAAAATTGCCCTGAAACAAAAGGAAAAGGGCCCGGAAGGGTTTTTTCGATTCCCCTTTTTTTTTCCCGTTTTAATTTTAAAATTAACAAAATTTTTTTAAATATTTTTTTTTGCTTTTTTTTTTTAAAATTATAATTATTTTGTTAAAATATATAAAATTATATAATATATATTTTTTTTATATTATGCTTTTTAAATTTTTTTTTTTTTAAAAATAATATTTTAATATTATATTTATATATATATAATTTTTTAAAATGTTATATATATTTATATATTTTATATATATAATTATATATAAAAAATATTTTTATATAATAATATTTTATATATATTATATATATATATATTATATATTTTTAAAAGATAAAAATTTTAAATTATAAATTATATTAAATTTTTTAAAATTATATATATATATATATATATATATATATAAGTATATATTTTTATTTTTTTTTTTTTTTTCTTTTTTTTAACGGTAGGTTCATGTCTGAGCCGCCGTGGTCACAGCATGATATTTTAATTGTATTTCATGTTGTGATGCTCTTGGAGTGGTACGGGGTAGGGTCCCCAGTTCCTTTCCAGGGAGAGTCCCGGTGGTACCTTTTAGGTAATCATTCTCTCTATTTACCCGGGCTTGTGACCAGCACTTGATTTTGGCTGGCTTGGCCACCCAGTGGCTAGGTAGGCCCAATCAAGGTGAAGTTCCTTGCCCAAGGGAACAACCCCGTGGCGGTCGGTGACTCGAACCCTTGAACTCGATTGCCGTCGTGACAGTCTTGAGTCCGACGCTCTAACCATTCGGCCACCGCGGCCTTGACGATCATGGGTTTCCCATGATTTTTCTTAGCAATTTAGAGCGATGGTTTGCCATTGCCTTCCGCCCGGTGTTTTTATCGAGTCACCATCTCTATTTACCCGGCACTGACTTGAGCTGGCTTGGCCACCCAGTGGCTAGCAGGCAATCGGGTGAAGTTCCTTGCCCAAGGGAAACAAAGCGGCGGTCGGTGACTCGAACCCTCGAACTCAGTTGCCGTCGTGACAGTCTTGAGTCCAACCTCTAACCATCGGCCACCGCGCCTAATAATTTTATATATATATATATAATAATATATATATATATATATATACACATGTATATATAAGCTATATATATTATATATATATATATAAAAATATATATATATATACATATATATATATATATATATATATATATATATATATATGTATATATATATATATGTATCTATGCTTATATATATATAATCCACGTGTGTGTGTGCGTGTGTGTGTGTGTGCGTGTGTGTGTGTGCATGTGTGTGTGTGTGCGTGTGTGTGTGTGTGTGTGGGGCGTGTGTGTGTGTGTGTGTGGCGTGTGTGTGTGTGGTGTGTGTGCGTGTGTGCGTGTGTGTGTGGTGTGTGTGTGTGTGTGTGGTGTTGTGTGGTGTGTGTGTGTGTGTGTGTGGTGGTGTGTGTGTGGTGTGTTGTGTGCATATGGGGTGTGGTGTGTTATATTATATATTTATACATATATATATTTATATATATATATATAAAATATATAATATATATATATATAATATTATACATAATACTGTGTATAATAATATGTATATATAAAGTATATGCATAAAATTATAATATATATATTAAAATATTAAATAAAATATATATTTGAAGAAAAACCCACAATACAAAACTAGATTTATTGAAAATGAGACTACATTTTCGAAATCCCCCCTGGATTCCATCTTCAGACCTGAAATGGAATCCAGGTGGATTTCGAAAATGTAGTCTCATTTTCAATAAATCTAGTTTTTGTATGTGGTTTTTCTTCCATGTAAACAGCACGGAAGAGTGTTTTGCTATTAATGCATATATATATGTATATATATATAATTATATAATATATATATATATAAAATATATATTTTATATACATAATTTTATATATATATATATATATATATATATAATCTACATGTGCGTGTGTGTGTGTTACATATACAAATATATGTGTGTGTGTGGTGTGTATATGTATATATATATATATATATATATTATATGTAATATAATACATATGTTTATATTTTTATATTATAAGATATAATAATATTGTTATATATATATATATATATTTATATATATATATATATATATATATAAATATATTTTATATATATATATTATATATATATAATATATAAATATATATATTGCTTTATATATATATATTTTATATATATATAAAATATATATATCATATATATATATATATATATATTATATATATATATTTTTATTATATTAAATTTTAAAA
>NW_023648336.1:0-6861 GCF_015228065.2 Penaeus monodon | reverse complement strand
AAAATATATATATAATATAAAAATTATAATACAAAATTATATTAGGGTATATCCTTTTTTTCATTTTTAATATTCCTTTTATATTATATATAATAAAAATTATAAAATTTATTAAATTATTAAATATATAAAAATTTTAAATTTTATAAATAAATATAAAAAATTTAATTAATATAAATATAAAATAAAAATTTTAAATATTAATTGTAAATTTATATTTTTAAAATTTATTATAATTTATATAGCATATATATATATTTTAAAATATATATATGTAATATAATTATATATATTTTTAAAATTTTTTAAAATTATATTAATTTTAATTATTGTATTAAAATTTTTTATATATTTTATTAATAAAATATATATATAAATATAATATAATTATATATATATATAATTATTATATAATATAATTATTAATATATATCTATAATATTAAATATAATACATATTATATATATAAAATAAATCATATAATATATACTAATATATATATATATTATAAAATATATTATATATATTAAAATTATACAATATAATAATAAAATATATATTAAATATATATTATATAAATATTATATATATGAACCGTATTCATTTTTGACAAATGTAGATAAGGTAGAATGAGAATGAATTTTTTCACAATACAAGAAGATTTGACCGGTTTCGACTGTGTCTTCGTCAGAAAACAACATTAGAAAAATTTCATGACAAATATATCGGGGCGTAGTGACAAAATACCTGACTGGCCTCCTATTCGTTGTCGTGGGATTGTTGCTGTGCCTTGGATAATTGAACCTCCCGATGAGGCCCCCCGGGTTCTTCAGGGGGAACACTGATGACCCCTTTGCGCCAGAGGGGGGTTTAGCCCAAAACCCTTGGCAAAAACGTGGGGAGCGCTCCCAAAATGCCAGAGGTGATCGGTCTATCGGAACCCCGGTTTGTGTACCTTCGGGAGACCTTCAGGGAGGGTTGGGGGGGGCCTCTTCCAGCGGGAAGTACGTTTCCCTTTGGGCTGAACGCAGAAGAAAATCCCTCGCCTTTTTCTTGAAGAACCCCGGGGACCTCATCAACGTCCCAAAATTCTGGGTATAGAAATAAAAAGTTGCCTTTTTTGATGTTAAAATCCCTCTTTCCCAAAATTACCCAAGACGAAGAGTCCGGGCGGGCGAGAGGGTCACCAGCTCCGGGGACAGACGCAGAACTCCGCGCCGAACCCTTTGTTCCCCCTAGTGAATTTTATGCGTGAACTTGGGATACTTCAATTTGCTGGGGAAAATACCCGCAGATTAGGGTCTCGCCATGGGCTCTCCCTTGAGTGCCGTCATGGCTTGCTTGTTCATGGAGCGCTGGAAGGGGGTAACACGGGAATAATCGGCAAACATTCAACAGGCTTCCTACGTAATGACGTCCTCGTCATTGTCCCCAGGGGTCGTCTTCAACAAAACGCGCGGCTAACTCCCTTTACGAGAAAAATCCAGTTCACCGTGGAGGAGGAGGGGAATCAGAAAACCTTTCCCCGGATACTCTGATCCATCGGGGGGACACGACCACGTTTCTCTGTATACAGAAAGCCTACTAAAAAGATGATTATATCCATTATACTCCCCCCACACAACAAAACGAAAAACTGGGGTTGTGATTGGTTCTTCCTCAGAGCATGAGGATTCAGCCCCGAATTTTTTCGGGATGAGGTGCCCCAGTAATTTGTTTTTTCATAAACCAAGATCCCAGAGGGTTCCGTTCAACCCCCAAAAAGAAGGGGGAGATACTTGCAAAGAGAGACCCCGCCCCTCTTCTAGTAAGTTCCATTTTACCGTCTGTAACATTTCCCCCGGGGGGTCGCAGGGGACTTCGGCAAGACAGTGGAATCGAAAACATCCGGGGGGAAAATCATGATTAATACGTGCAGAAAGCAGCCGAAAAACAAAACCCTTTTAGGGTTGTATTGATACCCCGCGGTGCGAACAGCTACTTTGGGGAAAAGGCCGGGTTTTAGCACCAGGATCAGCAACATCGAGCTGACATCCGTCACCATAAACTTCCAACCCATGGTGGACATGTAGATGAAGCGGACATCTACCGAATGGAAGGGGCAGAAATAGTCCATGGAGGATGAAAAAATAAAAAAAAAATTTTGGAAACAGCTTACTCGCCGGAGATAATGTAAACACGGCATCGGGCAGGGTTTAATTATCCAAGGTCACAGCAAAAATCAACGAGCAACAATAAGGTCACCCGTCAGGTATTCTTCAGCTCACGCCTGAAATATTTTCTATGTAATTTTTTTAATGTATGTTTTCTGCGAAGACCAGTCGAAAACCCCTCAAAACATCTCTTGTATTGTGAAGATATTTTATTCTCATTATACCTCAAATATATATATATATTATATAATATATATATTTTTAAATATTTTATATATATATAAATAATAATATATATATACTATTATATTATAACATATAATAATTTTACACTAATATATAAACACTATATATATATATATACATATATTTTAATATACACATTAATATATATATTTACAATATATATATATACATAATATATACATATAATTAATATACATATATATATTTAATATTATAATATATAAAATATATATATATATATATATATATATAATATATATAATATATATATATAATATATATTAAAAAAAAAAAAAAAAAAAAAAAAAAAAAAAAAAAAAAAAAAAAAAAAATATAATAATATAATATAATATATATATTTTAATATTTATATATATATATATATATATATATAAATATATATTATAATATATATATATATGTTATTATATATATATAATAAAATATATATTATTTATATGTAAATATATATTATATATTATATATTATATAATTAATAATATAAATTTTTATATATATATGTTATATATATAATTATATATAATATATATATAATATATATGTGTATATTATAATATTATAATATATTAAGTATAAAAATTATATATGAATATATATATATATATGAATATATATATATATATTTTAATATATATATATATTTTAATAATATATATATATTTTTGAGGTATGAATGAGAATGAAATCTTCAAAATAAAGGATGTATTTGACTTTTTTTCGACTGTTCTTCGTCAAAATACTACATTAAGAAAAAAATAGAAAAAAATTTATCAGGGTGGCTGACAGAATACCTGACTGTGCCCTCCTATTCGGTGTAGGTTGTTGCTGGTTTGGATAATTGAACCTGCCCGATGCCTGTTTTACATTACTTCCGTCGCGAGAAAGCTGTTTCCATAATTTTTTTTTTAGTTTTTTTCACCCTCCGGACTATTTCGTCCTTCCAGTTGGGTAGATGTCCAGTTTCATCTACATGTCCCACCATGGCGTTGGAAGTTCTATGGTGACGGATTTCAGCTCGATTTTGTGTCCGGTGCTAAAACCACGCCTGTTTCCCCAAAGTATGCTGTTCGAACCGCTGCAGGGGTATGCGAATTAAAACACTAAAGGGGTTTGCTTTCGGGTGTTTTCTGCACGTATTAAGTCTGTATCTTTTCCCCGGATGTGCTGGCGATTTCACTGTTTTGCCGAAGTACCGTGATCGCCTGGGAAAGTTACAGAGGGTTTTAAAATGAGAACATTACTAGAAGAGGGTGGGGGGTCGCTCTTGCAAGTATGCTCTCCCCCTTCTTTTTGGGGTTTGAACGGAAGCCTCGGGGAAACTTTGTTTCATAAAAGAATTTTAAACAAGGAAACCCCTCATCCTCGAAAAAATTAGGGTCCCGACCCTCGTGCTTGAGGAAGAACCCAAATCACAACCCCAGTTTTTCGTTTTTTTGCGTGGGCGGATAGTAAGGGAAATAAACTCTTTATTTAGGTTTTTGTTACAGAGAAACGTAGGTCGTCGCCCCCCGATGGATCAGAGTATCCGGAAAGGGGTGTTTTGATTCTCCCCCTCCCCCACGGGAACGGTTTTTCCGTAACGGAGTTGAGCCGCGCGTGTATGTTGCGCACGACCCCCTGGGGACAATGAGAGGACGTACTACGTAGCAAAGCCTGTTAAGTTTGCCGATTATATCCCTGAGTTATCCCTCCAGCGTCTCCATAAAACAAGCAACCCATGACGGCACTAAAGGGAACCCCATGGCGACCATAATCTGCGGGTATTCACCCCCAGCAAATTCGAAGACCCGAATTTCACGCATAATTTTCACTAGAGAAAAAAGTGGTGTTGGCAGCGGGAGTTCGCGCTGTCATGGAGCTGGGACCCCTCGACTCCCCGGGGATGCTTCGTTGTGGTAATTGGTAAAGGGGGGTTTTAACATCAAAACTGGCAATTTTTTTTTCTTACCCGAATTCTGGAGACGTCTGAGGGGCCCCCGGAGTTCTTCAAGAAAAAGGCAGGGTTTTATTTCTGCGTTCAGCCGAAGGAAAAACGCCTACTTCCCCCTGCTGGAAGAGGCCCCCCAACCCTCCATGAGAGGCTCCCGAAGGTACACAAACCGGGTGTCCCGATGAGCCGACACCCTGGCAGGCAGCGCCCCCCATCTTTTTACCCAAGGTTTTGGCTACCTCTCTGGCGCAATGGGGGTCATCCCGTGATTTCCCCCTGAAGAACTCCGGGGGCCTCTCGGGGAGGGTTCAATTTCCCGGTCACAGCAAAAAATCCTACGAGACGAATAGGAGGCACATCGGGTTTTTGTCAGCTCAAGCCCCGTATTATTGTTTTGTAATTTTTTAATGTATGATTTTTACGAAACACAGTCGAAACCGGGCAAAAACATCTCTTGTATTGGAAAAATTTCATTCCACAACCTTATCTACTTTGTCAATATGAAAAGGGCATATATATAATATAATAATTTTATTATATTATAATAATTTAAAAATATAAAAATAGAAAATAATGTAAAATAATAAAAAATAATAAAAAATAAATAATATTATGAGGGATAATATAATATATAATTTGGGAAATATATAAAAAATATGGTATTATATAATAAATATAATATATGTCTATATATAAGGAAGATAAAAATAAAGTAAAAAAATATATATATAAATATATAATATATGGGGTTTTGTATAAAATTTTATAAGGGGTAAAATTATTATTATTATATTATTTTATTAATAAAATATATAATTGGTTTTAATATATAGTATAAAAATAAAAATGGGAAAAAATATAAAAATATTTATATAAAAAAAGTTTATATAGATAATAATTTAATGTATTATATATATATATAAAATAAAAATTAAAATAAATAAATAATAATAATATTAAAATAATATATTATAAAAGTATATATAAAATAAATATATGTAATTATTAATTATATAATAGAAAAATATATATATATTTTATATATATATAATATATATTACATATATATATAATATATATATAATATATTGATAATATATAATATAATATTATTTAATATATATATATTATATATAATATTTTATATATATATAATATATTAATAATAATAATAATTATTATATTATACTATATATTTATATATAAAATATTGATATATATTATATTATGTATAAATTACAAAAAATATATAAAAATTTAATATATAAAAAAATATAATAAAATATATAAAATGATATATAATAAATATATATATATTTATATATACATATATATTTATACATATATAATATAATATAATATATAATTATAAAAATATAAAAATATTATATAAAAATTATATTATTGTATAAAAATATAAATAAAAAATAATTATATATATAAAAAAAATTTTATATAATTTTAAAAAGATATATAAATAATATATTAATAATTATATTAAATATATAAAATTAAAAATTTTATAAAATATATTTTTATAAAAAATAATAAAAATTATATTAAAATCATATATATTATATATATATATATATATATTATAATATATAAACATATATATTAGTAATAAACCAATAATTAAAACTTAAAAATTTAACAAATATAAAAATATATGTAAATACTTATATATTTGTAATATATGAAAAATTAATTTCTTTTTATATATATGTTATAATGTATTTATGTATTATTAATAATATGTATTATATTTTGTATAAAATAATCCCATATGTATTTTAATGTTATATACAATTATGAATATGTATAAATAATTTAAATAATGATTATATAAAATGAAATATATGTATTATTTGTATAATATCATATACAATAATAACATATATATATTTTGATATATATGATCTTCTTTTTTTAACGGTAGGTTCATGCCTGAGCCGCCGGGTCACAGCATGAACTTAATTGATTTTCATTTTGTGATGCTCTTGGAGTGAGTACGTGTAGGGTCCCAATTTCCCTTTCCACAAAATTTTAATGTAATATGTATTATATACATATTTAGTAAAATTGCATTTTATATTAATGTTAATAATGAATATATGTATATATGTAATTTTTTAATTGTATATATATTATATATGATAATATGATATATATGTAATGTATATGTATATTATGATATGAATATATTATAGTAATATAGTATATATAGATATGATATGTATATGTTATATATGTTTATATGTATATATATGTTTATATGATATATATGTATATGTTATATAGTTATATGTATATATTGATATAGAAATAATGTATATAGAATTTATGAATATATTGTATATATAGTATATATATATGTAATATAGTAATATGTATATTATGTATATTATATATATAAGTATATAATTATATATTGTAATAAATGTATATAATATTTATTTTAAATGTATAAAATGATATATATATATATTAATATAGGGGTGTGTTTGTGTG
>NW_023648335.1:0-6862 GCF_015228065.2 Penaeus monodon | reverse complement strand
ATAAAATGATAATAATGATAGTAATAATGATATTGATAATGATAATAATAATCACATTGATAATTATGATAATAATGATCACATTGATAATATTGATAATAATCACATTGACAATAATGATAACAATAATCACATTGATAATAGCGAGAATAATATTGATATTAATAATAACGATGATAAATGTTCCCGATAGTGCCTAGTTGTAAGAATCATTGGCGGCCTCCCCCCCCCCCCTGACGCCAGATGCTGATTCATGATGACGTAAGCAAGCGTTTCGTGCCCAGATTTTTATCACTTCCTGTCTTTTCCAGGAATAAGTATTAGTCCTCGTGGTTCTTGATTATATTCATATCCCTTTGTGCATTTATGATTTAAAATGAGTGGTTACTGTACGTTATCGTTGTCATTGTTATTTTCATCATTGCTAATCTTGCTATAACCGTTCTTTTAAGTTGTCAGTTTTGTCTTTGCTATTAATACCGATGTTATGATCACTGTTGTTTTTGTTGATGTTATTATTAATACAGTATTGTTGCTATCATTCTTATCCTCGTTATCATCTTCATAATATTTTTCTGTTGAAATTCATTATCGAAGTATTCATCTCACAACTGATGATGAATCACAACTAGTAATCACTGCTTAATCATGTTTTTTTCCTTATCACTATCACTGACCTAAGCCTCATATTTGGCGACTTTTTCACGGACTCCCTTCATCCCTTACAGCGAAAACCTGCATCGCCAAGCATGGGCGACGACCTCCACACACGACGGGGGACACGACCCCAACTCGAACCTGAAGGAGGCCCTGGAGGAGGACGACAAACAGCTGGAGGAACTGCTGTTTGCCGCCTACCGAGTCGCCTTGCCCTTGATGATCGTGGGCGGCATCCTGGTGACGACCTTAAGTCTGGTGGTCCTTACGAGGCCGAGACTTAGAGCCACGCATGTCAACACGTTATTTAGAGCTTCCTCTATGAAAGTATTGAACTCTTACAACCCCGTTAAACATTATTACAGTCTTTAAAGAAAATCTACATCTATTTCACGTAGGTTAATAATAATTTTTATGGTATACCCAAAGTAAATGTTTAAAATGTTTCTATGTTAGAAATTTCATTCGTTTGGTGTCCCTTTGAAACCCAAAATTTAGACTTTAGATACTAACCCAAAGGATACGCCCAGTTCGCCGTCGCTCCATCCGTTATGTTAACCCGCTGGTATGGCATTTTGCATTATATTAAGGCATTAGGGGTAATGTCCAAAAAATCATGATTATTTTTGACTCAATATCATTATATTTTTTTTTTTCTTGGTGTCCCTGATTTGCCACCCAAAACTACATAACAAATAGATTATGCGTTAGAAATAATGGAAAAGATGATAAAGATGATAATAAAGAAAATGAGGATGATACTAATGAAAAAAGATAATGTAATATTAATGATGATAATAATAAGTATAGTAATAAGAATATTATCAGTAACAATGATAAGCATGAAATAAGGATAATAATAATGATAATAATGATAATTGTAATATAATAATAATGATAATAATGATAATTGTAATATAATAATAATGACTAACAATAATGATAATAACAATATAATGATTTTTGGGTATAATAATGATAATAGTAGTAATAATAGTAATAATGATGACGGTAAGAATAATATCAGTAGTGATAATAATGACAATAATATTGATAATGATAGTGATGTATATAATAATGATGTTTGATGATGTTTGATGATGGTGATGATGATGATGATGATGGTGATGATGATGATGATGATGATGATGATGATAAATAATATCGATAATGATGATGATCTGATGATGAAAATGATAATGAAATAATAATAATCATTATAAAGATAATGATAATCATAATGATGATAATGATAACAGGGCATCAATAGATAGGCAAAGGACATATAAATAAAGAGCAAATCATCACATCGTGCATTATATAACCATATGTTAATCTTCCACAGTCACCGATCGTGATATTCCGAATAATTTCGATATCACATCCACCCCTTCCCAATTATGCCCTCTTGAAAATCGAGAAAAATGCAAATGAACCAATTAGATATAGTTCTGTGCATATTTTAGCGAGTAAATATTCATAAGTAATTGATTGGCCGGGTGACACCAGCTGTGCAAAAGTTGTAAAAGGTATGCCTCCTTTTGATTTATAAAATCATGTACACACACACACACACACACACACACACACACACACACACACACACAACACACACACACACACACACACACACACACACACACACAGCTATTCTTCCCTCAATCATATCCTTCAACAACCCGTTTCCACAAAACACATGTCTTATCCATCTCTTTTTGGTTTTGAAAATCCTTCTAACAATTGTCTCATTTCCTCACCAAGACAACACCTCTTCATTGGTCTTCCTCTCTGCCCAGCTTATTTTTCCATACTTCTTCAAACCACTTTCAAAAGCCACTATTCTCTGCATCATGTCCGCTTTCATTGTCCATGTTTCTGGTCCATACGGGAACACACTCCAAGACCACTGCTTTCTCTTCACACTTTGACTCATTTTTCTGATTAACGTTTAAGGTTCTGTCCCTCTACTAAGAGCGCCCTCGACCACTATAATTCTTGCTCTAATTTCTGTATCATATTTCCCATCATCAGTCATCCATGATCCAAGATAACAGAAGATTATTTTTTCACCATTTAGAGTGATATTCACAACTTCACCGTCTTATCTAGACATAACCACAATCTTTGTCTTCTTTACATGGATCTTCATACCATATTTCTGTGACACCTCACTCACTTTTCCGCAATCATGCCTTGATTCTCCTCCAATGTTCACTCCCTCAATGATGTCATGCAATCCTTCTACCATCGTCCCCTCTGTACAGATTGAAAATAACAGAGGGGACAGTGTACAGCCTGTCGGGCTCCTCGACCTATTGTGAATGAATTGATATTCATTCATAACTCTGACCACTGTCTCTTGATTCACATGTAGTTCATAAATCAATATTCTATCACGCCAGTTTATTGCAATGTCTTTCAAAATATCCAGCACTTAACGAAATACACCCTATCAAATCTTTCTCATAGTTCCTTTCCATGGTCAAACGCACACACACACACACGCACACACACACACACACACACACACACACACACACACACACACACACAATATATATATATATATATATATATATATATATATATATATATATATATATATATATATATGTGTGTGTGTGTGTGTGTGTGTGTGTGTGTAGATAGATAGACTGATAGATAGATAGGTAGATACAGATATAGATGAATGGTAAAAAACTCTTTCGTGTAGGTATTATAGTAGAAATCGATATATATACAGACACACACACACAATACAAACCCCAACAACACACCCCACACACCACCACACACACACCACACCCCACACCCACACACACATATATAATATATAAAATTATATATATAAAATTTATATATAAATTTTGATTATATTATAAATAATAGATAGAAGAAGATAGATAGATAGATAGATATAAAATTATTTATAAATAATTATATAATTATTTTAAAATTATTTTATAATGTGTGTGTGTGTGTGTTGTGTGTGTGTGTGTGGGGGGTGTGTGTGTTGGTGTGTTGTGTGTACGTTGATATGTATATATGTACATGCACACACACACATCACCACACACAACACACACAACATACAACAACACAAAACACACACACAACACACACCCACACAACACACAACCCACAAAAACCCCCAAAAACAAAAAAAAAAAATTAAATTATAAATATATATATATATATTTTTTATTTTTCTATTTTATTTTTTTCACGGGTTCTTCCTCTCTCATGCCTTTTTCCCATCCTTCTCTTTTGGGGTCTCTTCTTCCTTAATCCTCAGGTTTTCCTTTGCAATTTTTCCTCAGGGGGGTTCCCCTTTTTCCCCCCCCCCCCCCCCCCCCCCCCCCCCCCACCCCCCCCCCCCCCTTCCCCCCCCCTCCATTTTTTATTTTGCCCGTTTTTGTTTTTTAGCGAGTACCGGGGCACCCTACCCGCTCCTCATTTTTTCTCCTTTTTTCTCTCTCTCCCATCGTCTCCATCCATACCTCATCACCGGCCCCCTGACTTTGTATTTGTGTTTTACTTGGATGGTAACAGGCATTTTTGGGGAAATAATAGCTTTTACTTTTTCCATGCCCCCCAGTCTGTTAAACCCTTTCAAAATTTGATATATATATATATTATATATAAAAATATATATATATATATATAAATTATTATGTAATAATATAATATATATAACTAATATATATATATATATATATATATATATAATAATATATACAACATATATATAATATTTTATTTTTTTTTTTATAATAATGCATTATTCATTTATATATATATATTATAATTATATATATATTAATATAATATATAATATATATATATTTATATATGTATACAATGCGCCCTAGTAACTGTCAAGGGGCACCCCAGCGTCTGCAACGCAGTGAGGCCCAATTCCCCCTCCGGACTTCCGTGCTGGGTCGGCGGACCCGTGATCTTCGGGTTTGAGGTCGCCACCGCCGTCACGCTCAACGGTGCGAGCTTACCCTACGACTTGCCTCTACTTCGCCATTTCTTCTTCACCCCTTTCACTTTGCCCAGACGTTAGCATTACCATTCCTGGGATCCCCCACGACCGCTTCTCCCGTGTGGGATTTCAAGCGTTCCCACGAGCCCAGAAGCCCGGCGTCCTGGGGCGTGCGCCTCTGGGCACGTGTGGGGTGTCCGATCCATATGAAGCACCTGTTTGGGTCGAATCCCTGCGTGAAAGAGGAGAAAAAGGTTTGGGGGGGCGCCCGGGGCCCCTGCAGCGACGGGGTGTGGGTCATCAAAAGACGGCCTGCACTTCCCGTACCCCCAAGGACCTTGGGCCAGGGTTTTGGGGTTGCGGGGGTGGTGCCGTATCCCCCCGTGCTGGTGGTGGTCCTCAACGGCGGCATCGTGGGGCAATCGTCTGCCGCCGCGCCCGCAACACGGCGGCGACGGGCCCGACGCGCGGCCGCGACCCTCCCGCTCACACCATCCCGCCATCTCCCACCTTATCGCCGCACCGTGCCTCGCTGTGCACGCCACCTTTTTCGCCCAGAACATCGTTCGCTGCCACGGTCCCTACGGGGGAGGTCCTCCGCGCCCTCGAACTTTCTGCTGTGTTCGAGCACTCACACTTCTCATTTGCCCTTTTGCGAGCTCTTCTGGGGGAGCTGAAGCGGTCCTTCGGGGCATCCGCCCCAAATTGAAGGCGGCGGCACAAGGTCGCATCCGGCCCTTCGCTGGCTCGCTCCCGAGGGACCGCGGGGCCCCCCCCACCCCCTCCTTTCCGTCCCTCCCGGCCCGGCTCGGTCGTCTCTGGGTCGGTTTATCATATCGCAGCCCGGAAGTCACAATCAACTCCAGGGGCCCGCGGCGGACAGAGGCTCCTTCCTGCCCGGGGGCGACGTGGCAAGCGCAGGCTTGCCGCAGAGACCTCCTCGTCGCCACGTGAAGCTGCCCCAGGGAAGTCCCCCCGGGCCCCCATGGGGACTCTAGAGGAAGATCTTGAAGCGTGTTTTTCCTCCTAACAAGTAATATGCTTTAAAAATTACCCTCTAAAATTTTAGTGTAAATCATCAGACATAAAAAATCGTGATACCCGGTACTTTTTTTCCCTTTATTCTGAGAAATATTTAGATCGAGAGTCTAAAAATTATTTTTGCACAGGTATTTCTGTACGCTCCCACCTATGTGCCATTTATCATAGACCTTTTCACGGGAGTGATTAGCGGATCTACAATTTTCGTTGGAATGGGAAAGGGGAGGAGGGAGATGTAATGGGGCCTTAGGGGGAAATTATATAAAGCTTAAATTAGCATCAGGGAAAAGAATATTTTATATATATTATATATTTATAATAATATATATTATATAATATATATATATATATATATATTTGTTTATGTTTTAAATATGTATAAAAAAATATATTATATATATATATATATATAAATATATTATATATATATATATATATCATATATATTATAATGATTATATATAAATATATATTATTATTAAATTTATATATATATAATTTTACAAATATTATATATTTTATATAATATTATTTAAAATTAATATATATATATAATTTTATATATATACATTTCACATCACCCCGAATCAATCCACTGCAGGACGTCGCCCTCTTCCAGTCTTTTTTAACTTTGTCTGTTGCGTTTTTTGTTTCCGCTTTGGGCCCAAATTTGTTATTTTGTCACATATCTTGTCATGGTCTGGCCTTTGGCCCTTTATTATCTATAGCCGTCTGTACTTTCTTTTTTCCCTTGTTTCCTGTCTCCGACATATAGGCCTGCCCATGCCATTTTTCTTTTTGATGCTATATTTCCCCTTCTGTCGCTCTTTTTATGTTTTAAAGTATATATAATATTATATAATATAATATATTTTATATATATATATATATATATATACTTGAAAAAATAAAAAAAAGCAGACAGAAGTGGAAGATATAGCATCAAAAAAAAAAAACTGGAATGGGCAAAGGGCCCTAAGTCGGAGAAGGAGAAAGATGGACAAAGAAAGTAACAGACGGGTATAGATAAATAAAGAGGCCAAGGGGCCCGACCCAGGGCAAGAGATTGACGAAATAACGAAATTTTGGGGCCAAGACTGGAAAAAAAAAAAAAACGCAAGACAGACAAAATTAAAAAAGACGGAAAAAGGGCGATCCTGCAGGGATTTATTG